>NC_054703.1:1652795-1672795 GCF_016097555.1 Gigantopelta aegis
GCCCCATATACTGACTTTCCGAAAGGGTTCTGATATTTATAGAGTGCAGGAGACCCTGTGTGAGTGATCCCTATCCATTATGTACCAAAAACGTTGTTTATTCGACTACTTAATACACACCGTTCGGCAAAAATCAATTTTGGAAAATTCGGCCCCAAAATTTATTTTTGCCCTTATTCACCAAATATTTGGGCCAAGGACTAAAATAAATGTTCCTATAATTCGCCCACGCAGGGCGTACATACGATACATACATTTGCCTTTACATTTACACATTTTATTTTTAGGGGTGGGGTGAACTAGATGTCAGAACACATATAGCAATGCTTTCAGCACTATAGTGCGTACTTGTATGGCGGTCATTGCCCCATATACTGACTTTCCGAAAGGGTTCTGATATTTATAGAGTGCAGGAGACCCTGTGTGAGTGATCCCTATCCATTATGTACCAAAAACGTTGTTTATTCGACTACTTAATACACACCGTTCGGCAAAAATCAATTTTGGAAAATTCGGCCCCAAAATTTATTTTTGCCCTTATTCACCAAATATTTGGGCCAAGGACTAAAATAAATGTTCCTATAATTCGCCCACGCAGGGCGTACATACGATACATACATTTGCCTTTACATTTACACATTTTATTTTTAGGGGTGGGGTGAACTAGATGTCAGAACACATATAGCAATGCTTTCAGCACTATAGTGCGTACTTGTATGGCGGTCATTGCCCCATATACTGACTTTCCGAAAGGGTTCTGATATTTATAGAGTGCAGGAGACCCTGTGTGAGTGATCCCTATCCATTATGTACCAAAAACGTTGTTTATTCGACTACTTAATACACACCGTTCGGCAAAAATCAATTTTGGAAAATTCGGCCCCAAAATTCATTTTTGCCCTTATTCACCAAATATTTGGGCCAAGGACTAAAATAAATGTTCCTATAATTCGCCCACGCAGGGCGTACATACGATACATACATTTGCCTTTACATTTACACATTTTATTTTTAGGGGTGGGGTGAACTAGATGTCAGAACACATATAGCAATGCTTTCAGCACTATAGTGCGTACTTGTATGGCGGTCATTGCCCCATATACTGACTTTCCGAAAGGGTTCTGATATTTATAGAGTGCAGGAGACCCTGTGTGAGTGATCCCTATCCATTATGTACCAAAAACGTTGTTTATTCGACTACTTAATACACACCGTTCGGCAAAAATCAATTTTGGAAAATTCGGCCCCAAAATTTATTTTTGCCCTTATTCACCAAATATTTGGGCCAAGGACTAAAATAAATGTTCCTATAATTCGCCCACGCAGGGCGTACATACGATACATACATTTGCCTTTACATTTACACATTTTATTTTTAGGGGTGGGGTGAACTAGATGTCAGAACACATATAGCAATGCTTTCAGCACTATAGTGCGTACTTGTATGGCGGTCATTGCCCCATATACTGACTTTCCGAAAGGGTTCTGATATTTATAGAGTGCAGGAGACCCTGTGTGAGTGATCCCTATCCATTATGTACCAAAAACGTTGTTTATTCGACTACTTAATACACACCGTTCGGCAAAAATCAATTTTGGAAAATTCGGCCCCAAAATTCATTTTTGCCCTTATTCACCAAATATTTGGGCCAAGGACTAAAATAAATGTTCCTATAATTCGCCCACGCAGGGCGTACATACGATACATACATTTGCCTTTACATTTACACATTTTATTTTTAGGGGTGGGGTGAACTAGATGTCAGAACACATATAGCAATGCTTTCAGCACTATAGTGCGTACTTGTATGGCGGTCATTGCCCCATATACTGACTTTCCGAAAGGGTTCTGATATTTATAGAGTGCAGGAGACCCTGTGTGAGTGATCCCTATCCATTATGTACCAAAAACGTTGTTTATTCGACTAGTTAATACACACCGTTCGGCAAAAATCAATTTTGGAAAATTCGGCCCCAAAATTTATTTTTGCCCTTATTCACCAAATATTTGGGCCAAGGACTAAAATAAATGTTCCTATAATTCGCCCACGCAGGGCGTACATACGATACATACATTTGCCTTTACATTTACACATTTTATTTTTAGGGGTGGGGTGAACTAGATGTCAGAACACATATAGCAATGCTTTCAGCACTATAGTGCGTACTTGTATGGCGGTCATTGCCCCATATACTGACTTTCCGAAAGGGTTCTGATATTTATAGAGTGCAGGAGACCCTGTGTGAGTGATCCCTATCCATTATGTACCAAAAACGTTGTTTATTCGACTACTTAATACACACCGTTCGGCAAAAATCAATTTTGGAAAATTCGGCCCCAAAATTTATTTTTGCCCTTATTCACCAAATATTTGGGCCAAGGACTAAAATAAATGTTCCTATAATTCGCCCACGCAGGGCGTACATACGATACATACATTTGCCTTTACATTTACACATTTTATTTTTAGGGGTGGGGTGAACTAGATGTCAGAACACATATAGCAATGCTTTCAGCACTATAGTGCGTACTTGTATGGCGGTCATTGCCCCATATACTGACTTTCCGAAAGGGTTCTGATATTTATAGAGTGCAGGAGACCCTGTGTGAGTGATCCCTATCCATTATGTACCAAAAACGTTGTTTATTCGACTACTTAATACACACCGTTCGGCAAAAATCAATTTTGGAAAATTCGGCCCCAAAATTTATTTTTGCCCTTATTCACCAAATATTTGGGCCAAGGACTAAAATAAATGTTCCTATAATTCGCCCACGCAGGGCGTACATACGATACATACATTTGCCTTTACATTTACACATTTTATTTTTAGGGGTGGGGTGAACTAGATGTCAGAACACATATAGCAATGCTTTCAGCACTATAGTGCGTACTTGTATGGCGGTCATTGCCCCATATACTGACTTTCCGAAAGGGTTCTGATATTTATAGAGTGCAGGAGACCCTGTGTGAGTGATCCCTATCCATTATGTACCAAAAACGTTGTTTATTCGACTAGTTAATACACACCGTTCGGCAAAAATCAATTTTGGAAAATTCGGCCCCAAAATTCATTTTTGCCCTTATTCACCAAATATTTGGGCCAAGGACTAAAATAAATGTTCCTATAATTCGCCCACGCAGGGCGTACATACGATACATACATTTGCCTTTACATTTACACATTTTATTTTTAGGGGTGGGGTGAACTAGATGTCAGAACACATATAGCAATGCTTTCAGCACTATAGTGCGTACTTGTATGGCGGTCATTGCCCCATATACTGACTTTCCGAAAGGGTTCTGATATTTATAGAGTGCAGGAGACCCTGTGTGAGTGATCCCTATCCATTATGTACCAAAAACGTTGTTTATTCGACTAGTTAATACACACCGTTCGGCAAAAATCAATTTTGGAAAATTCGGCCCCAAAATTTATTTTTGCCCTTATTCACCAAATATTTGGGCCAAGGACTAAAATAAATGTTCCTATAATTCGCCCACGCAGGGCGTACATACGATACATACATTTGCCTTTACATTTACACATTTTATTTTTAGGGGTGGGGTGAACTAGATGTCAGAACACATATAGCAATGCTTTCAGCACTATAGTGCGTACTTGTATGGCGGTCATTGCCCCATATACTGACTTTCCGAAAGGGTTCTGATATTTATAGAGTGCAGGAGACCCTGTGTGAGTGATCCCTATCCATTATGTACCAAAAACGTTGTTTATTCGACTACTTAATACACACCGTTCGGCAAAAATCAATTTTGGAAAATTCGGCCCCAAAATTCATTTTTGCCCTTATTCACCAAATATTTGGGCCAAGGACTAAAATAAATGTTCCTATAATTCGCCCACGCAGGGCGTACATACGATACATACATTTGCCTTTACATTTACACATTTTATTTTTAGGGGTGGGGTGAACTAGATGTCAGAACACATATAGCAATGCTTTCAGCACTATAGTGCGTACTTGTATGGCGGTCATTGCCCCATATACTGACTTTCCGAAAGGGTTCTGATATTTATAGAGTGCAGGAGACCCTGTGTGAGTGATCCCTATCCATTATGTACCAAAAACGTTGTTTATTCGACTAGTTAATACACACCGTTCGGCAAAAATCAATTTTGGAAAATTCGGCCCCAAAATTTATTTTTGCCCTTATTCACCAAATATTTGGGCCAAGGACTAAAATAAATGTTCCTATAATTCGCCCACGCAGGGCGTACATACGATACATACATTTGCCTTTACATTTACACATTTTATTTTTAGGGGTGGGGTGAACTAGATGTCAGAACACATATAGCAATGCTTTCAGCACTATAGTGCGTACTTGTATGGCGGTCATTGCCCCATATACTGACTTTCCGAAAGGGTTCTGATATTTATAGAGTGCAGGAGACCCTGTGTGAGTGATCCCTATCCATTATGTACCAAAAACGTTGTTTATTCGACTACTTAATACACACCGTTCGGCAAAAATCAATTTTGGAAAATTCGGCCCCAAAATTTATTTTTGCCCTTATTCACCAAATATTTGGGCCAAGGACTAAAATAAATGTTCCTATAATTCGCCCACGCAGGGCGTACATACGATACATACATTTGCCTTTACATTTACACATTTTATTTTTAGGGGTGGGGTGAACTAGATGTCAGAACACATATAGCAATGCTTTCAGCACTATAGTGCGTACTTGTATGGCGGTCATTGCCCCATATACTGACTTTCCGAAAGGGTTCTGATATTTATAGAGTGCAGGAGACCCTGTGTGAGTGATCCCTATCCATTATGTACCAAAAACGTTGTTTATTCGACTACTTAATACACACCGTTCGGCAAAAATCAATTTTGGAAAATTCGGCCCCAAAATTTATTTTTGCCCTTATTCACCAAATATTTGGGCCAAGGACTAAAATAAATGTTCCTATAATTCGCCCACGCAGGGCGTACATACGATACATACATTTGCCTTTACATTTACACATTTTATTTTTAGGGGTGGGGTGAACTAGATGTCAGAACACATATAGCAATGCTTTCAGCACTATAGTGCGTACTTGTATGGCGGTCATTGCCCCATATACTGACTTTCCGAAAGGGTTCTGATATTTATAGAGTGCAGGAGACCCTGTGTGAGTGGTCCCTATCCATTATGTACCAAAAACTTTGTTTATTCGACTAGTTAATACACACCGTTCGGCAAAAATCAATTTTGGAAAATTCGGCCCCAAAATTTATTTTTGCCCTTATTCACCAAATATTTGGGCCAAGGACTAAAATAAATGTTCCTATAATTCGCCCACGCAGGGCGTACATACGATACATACATTTGCCTTTACATTTACACATTTATTTTTTAGGGGTGGGGTGAACTAGATGTCAGAACACATATAGCACAACACAACAACATACTACAATACAATATAATACAATGCAATGCAATACAACACAATACAATTCAATTTATTGTAGTGTAGTGTGGGATGGGGTGGCTTGGGGTGGAATAATTGCCATTAAATATGTAGTTCTAACTATGTCCGTTCGTCCGTCCATCCATCTATCCATCCATCCTCCCACCCACCCACCCACCCACCCATCCATCCATCATCCAATCATTCGTCCATCTAACGATAACTCTACCGGTCTCATACGATCATGCATATAATTAATCGATCCCACACTTAATCCTGAAAGGTTTACAAAAACAATGTCGTAGGGTATGCCATTATTCGAATGTAATGTTTTTCCTAGGCATATAATGCAAGGCATACTATTTACATTTCGCAAGAAAAATCAGTATATACTTTCAGTTAATATACGGTTAGCGAATACCCAACACAATTTACAACTCCGAATATATTATTATGCTAACACTAAATACTGGCCAAGGAATTCAATACAATATGGGCTCTGTAATATTCTGCGGTATTTGAAATTCGACTCCCTGGCATTCATGAATTTTTAAAATAACAAATAGGATCTGAGTTTAAAACCTTGTCTCCGGGATCAGTTTATGCTATTATTATGTGATGAATGGGACTGTCTGTTCACCATGCGCGGGTCTTTGTGCGTCCTTCATACGGATGTTAAGCCATGCAGATACTCAAACAAATGGTGGGAAATATAATCCAGGACTCGTGCATTCCCCACACCGAAGCAACACACACACGTAGAGAAGTGGTAAAGCGCTCGCTTGATGCGTGGTCGGTCTGGGATCGATCCCCGTCGGTGAGCCCAATAGGATGTTTCTCGTTCCAGCCAGAGCACTACGACGGGTATATCAAAGGCCGTGGTATGTGATATCCTGTCTGTGGGATTGCGGGACGTAGCCCAGTGGTAAATCGCTCGCTTGATGCACAGTCGGTCTGGGATCGGTCCCCGTCTCTGGGCCCATTGGGCTCTTTCTCGTTCCAACCAGAGCACCACTACTGGTATATTAAAGGCAATGGTGCGTGCTATCCTGTCTGTGGGATTGTGCATATAAAAGATCCCTTGCTACTAATAGAAACAATATAGCGGGTTTCCTGTCTAAGGCTCTATGTCAAAATGCAGCACCGAAACAACATATCCATTATCTCACCCAGGTTACACTGTATCGTACAGGGATATAAACCAGGATGTGGCCTGCAAAATCACACAACCGTTTAGCAGGTCTTGAAACACGATATGTCTAATTACTAACTTATTGACCTATCAGTGTATATGTGATGTGTGTGGGGGGGGGGGGGGGGGGGGTATTGGGTTCCGTACCCTCCCGCCCGTTTGAAATGCCCTATGTAATAACATCCTCAATATACAACACTAGGTTACCATGGAAACGCGTCTCTCAGCATCAGTGTTTTAAAAATTTCCTTGAAGCATGCCACCGAACCGAGTACAGATCTCACTACCTTTGGCAACTTGGCTCATTTGCATTCGGAACCTCAAATTGCCTTTTTTGAAATAATTTGGTGACTCACTTCATTTGCAAAATCCTGGATCCATTCTTGATAAAAATGCTCACGGAAATAATAGCATCCCGGACGTTCAGAAAACCAGTGTATATACAGACACAGGTATTGTAAACAGGAACATTTAATTGTAGTTGTTAAAAGACTATTAAAGTCGATATAGTGAACACTGATATAACTAATTAGCATTAATATAATGCTAATCTAGGGAACACTGATATAATGTTGATCTAGGGAACACTGACATAATGTTGATCTAGGGAACACTGACATAATGTTGATCTACTGAACACTGACATAATGCTGATCTACTGAACACTGATATAATGTTGATCTAGAGAACACTGATATAATGTTGATCTAGTGAACACGGATATAATGTTGATCTAGGGAACACTGACATAATGTTGATCTAGGGAACACTGATATAATGTTGATACAGTGAACACTGATGTGACGGAACATGCTCTTAATTTCTTTTCGCCTGTGGCGACATTAATTGTTTTAGAGGGCCGTGTGCAGTTCCAATACACACCCAGACCAGGTGCGGAGGCCATGTGGCCAGTAGTTACGTAATACCTCCGCGAGTGCGGTTTTTACGATCGTGATTTTGGCGACTAGGCGTCAGCAAGTCTCGCCATCTAAGGAAAATTGCCGTCTTGGACGCTGTGGAAATATCACTTGTAGGTATTCGGTACCGCGATGTGCCCCCAGGCGATATTCGGATTTTTTATAATAAATAGCTAGGGTTTTAGAGATATCGGGGAGAAACATAGGAAGGCTTCCAGGGGGAACGTTGTCCGTCCGGACTGGTAAACATATTATTTCTGCTCTGTTGTATAACCTTGATGTGATTGATGTGACTTTAAATATTTTAATACTGTATTATACACATATTATTTATAACAGTGTTTCCGGTAATCTGACGAAGTAAATTGTAGGCTTCACTGTCTAAAATTATTAAAGCTTAGCCAGTCATCCTAGAGGACCTAGGTAAACTGTATGTTATTGTCTTTATTGTGATAGGTACCAGTATTAAGTCTGTATTACAAGGTTACTGAATGAGTAGTTACAGGTTAATTAAAAATTAACCAGTTAGGAATAGAGTTGTAATTCCTTTATTAATTAAGTTCCCCTGGCAGCGTTTCTATATTATCACACGTGTGTGTGCTGTGTCACGGTGAAGTGATTAGAATATTGTGTAAACTAGACACCTAGTGATTAACTAATTAAGTGATTAGTTCTGGGTTGTTATTATTATTGTTGTTGTTAATTAATTAACTGCGGCAAATATATTTGTCAGCTTAAGGTTAATACAGATTCCAAAGTGTATTGTGTTTTGTTGTGTTTTCTAGTGAACTAAACGTGCTATATTACATATACTTTATATAAGATCGTATCTCTGATATTCCTAGAACCGAGCCACGCGGGTATTGGACTGCCCGTTACAGAGAGATCTAATAGATATACAGTTAGGAGAGATATTTGGATAATCGTGTTTTATTCAGTTACGGGTATTATAGGATCCCCGTGACAGGAGTGAAAATTGGGGCGCTCGTCCCGGATCTGAAACGGGACATGCATATTTAAAAGGTATTGTTTGTAAATGGGGGCTTTATAAATTATTTTTACAAATTACCAGAAGTAGCAACGTTGTTCACTAGAAAATTAATTAATAATAAGTGCGTCATATCTAAACATGGATAAGAATTTGCTGGATAGGCATACGCTCAGTTTAGTGGAGATTAAGCGAGCACGTAAGGCCGAGTTAGTTGAAATCGCAAATGAGCGGGAAATTGATTTAACATCAGCTAAAACATTAGGAGAGATAAGGACAATTATTATCCAGGAAGTTTTTGGTGATAGTCCTGATATGGAAGAGAGTGAGATTGTTCCAGAGATGGAGGTAAATGAGTTGAGTATGGAACAACAGTTGGCTTTTAAAAAACTTGAGTACGAAAGAGAAGAACGTGCATTAGATAGAGAAAGAGAGAGAGAAAGGGAAGAGAGGGATAGAGAAAAGAGGAGATAGAGAAGAGAGAGATAGAGATAGAGAAGAGAGAAAGAGAGATAGAGATAGAGATAGAGAAAAAGAAGATAGAGATAGAGAGAGAGAGAGAGAGAGAGAGAGAGAGAGAGAGAGAGAGAGAGAGAGAGAGAGAGAGAGAGAGAGATAGGGATAGAGAATTCCAGTTAGCAAAATTAAAAGTGGAACATGAGTTAAAGTTGAATACTGAAGAAGTTAGACGTGAGGCAGGAAATGGGTTTAACATGTCGGAGGCTTATAGATCAGTGCCTGTATTTGACGACCAGGAGGTAGATATGTTCTTCCAACTTTTTGAACGGGCCGCCAAGCAGCTAAATTGGCCGAAGTCTAAGTGGACATTGTTAGCCGTGTCTAAGTTTAAGGGGAAGGCTAGTGTAGCTTATAATTCAATGAGTGATGAGCGAGCAAGTCAGTACGACCTAGTTAAGGCTGCAGTGTTGAGGGCTTATGAATTACGACCTGAGGATTATCGGTTACGGTATAGCGAGTTGAGAAAAACGCAGGGTCAGTCTTATAGTGAGTTTGTGGCTAAGAAGGCAGGGATGTTTGATAAATGGGTGGTTTCTCATCAGGTAGAGTCATATACCGAGTTACGGGAGTTGTTGATCTTACAGGACATTAAAAATGGATTACCAGTTAGCTTAAGTATTCATTTAGAGGATCGTGATGTCAAAAAAATAGAGGAGGCAGGCATAGTGTCAGATGATTACGTGTTAATACACAAAGCTCAGGCAGTACAGGGTAGCTCTTTACAACAGGGTGATAAGAAGAAATTTCAGCCAGGTTTTTCGCGGGAAGGTAACTATCGGGGAGAGTCATCTAGTTGGTCAGCTAGTCAGGCAAGGAATGTACCTGGTGGGCAAAGTAAGGATAAACCTGCATTATCAGCCAATGCACGAACTTTTCGTCCACATTGCAGTTACTGTAAAAAGGATAACCATCTTGTCGGGGACTGTTTTAAAAGGAAACGCGATAATGCGCAAGTGGTCGGTTTAGTGAGGTCAGCTCCGCTAGCGAGAAAGTTAATGGTTAGTCCCATGGCAGAGAAAGTAAACCCGTATGTGTCCACTGGTATGGTTTGTGATGTGAAACAAGAATTGAGTCCTAAGGCAATATCAATCTATCGAGATACCGGGTGTAGTCAGTCACTGATCACGTCGGAGTGTTTAGCTGGTATTGAGAATTCAGATACAGGACGTAGTTTGGCTTTAACCTCAGTTACTGGAGAAAATATGGTTGTCCGGTTACATAACGTTTTCTTGTGTTCGAAGTTTGTGACGGGACCAGTCATTATGGGTGTTGTGAAGGACTTGCCTTTTGAAAACATAGGAGTTTTGTTGGGTAATGATTTGACTAGTCAATGTTGTCAGCCGCTATGTTACCAATTGTTAATTGAAGACAGCCCTTTACCCATAGAAGAGTGTGAGGTTGATGAGACTAGATATCCTGCGTGTGTAATGACTAGGGCTATGGCCAGAAGGGTAACACGAGACCCAGAGGATATTTGTGATGTGTCTGATACGTGTGTGAGCCATGAAATTGGAGTGGATACGGTTATCAGTAAAATGGTAGATAAGTCAACTGAGGAATTAAATGTGGTGGAACCTGTTGATCTCCCGCAGAGGGGAAATGAACCAGTTGTGTTTGATAGAGGGGACTTACCTTGTAATAGACAAGAGTTAATCCTAGAGCAGGGGGCTGATCCAAGTTTGTTGGCAGCTCGCACTACATTGTTAACTGAGGGTGAGATGGAGGATCAGATGTCAGGTTATTATATGGACAAGGGAGTATTAATGAATAAGAGTGTGGAGAAGGTTGTGCCTGATAGTGAGGAATGTGTGACAAGATGTAGAATTGTGGTGCCCTCTAAGTACCGTCCGTCATTGTTATTGTTAGCACATGAGGACGTGTTTGCTGGCCACTTAGGGCGGAATAAAACTCATAGTAAACTTGCTTCAGAGTTTTATTGGAAGGGAATGTTTGCAGATGTCAGTAAGCATTGTATGTCATGTCATGTGTGTCAGGTTGTGGACAAACGAAATCAGCTAAGTCCTCCCTATCCCCTGCAGAAGGTTCCCATAGTTGGGGAAGCCTTTTCAAAAGTGTTGATTGATGTCGTGGGGCCATTACCGAAAACGCGTTCAGGCAACCAATTCTTGTTAACAATTATGTGCTTAACTACGCGTTTTCCAGAGGCGATTCCCTTAAGGAAGGTTACTGCGTCTGTTGTAGCTAGCGCGCTGCTTAAGTACTTCACGTATACGGGTTTACCAGGTGAAATTCAAAGCGACCGGGGTACGAATTTTATGAGCAAGTTAATCCAGCAAGTACTGTCTATGTTAGATATACGACAGATTCGTTCTGCTGCATTCCACCCTGAGAGCCAGGGAGCAATAGAACGTTTCCACCAGAGCATGAAAAGTATGCTCCGCTGCCATTGTTTCGACAATGGTACTGACTGGGACCAGTCAATCCCTTTCGTGTTGTTCGCAGCACGGGATGCTAAGAAACCCGGTGTCGAAACTTCATGGGCTAGTCTTTTTCTATTCGCAACAAGGGATCTTTTATATGCAACATTCCATAGACAGGATAGCACATACCACGCTTTTTTATGTACCAGTCGTGGTGCACTGGCTGGCGCGAGAAAAAATTAAGGTTCAAGCACGCTGTCCTGGATACACACCTCAGGACAGTGGGTTAGTTGTTAGTTGGTTAGTTAGAGATTAGTGAGAGAGAAGAGGATGTAATGACCTTACACCTACCCACACACGCACCCACACACACACGCACACACACATTAAACTTAGTTTATTTTATCCAACTAAGTTTATTTAGTATACATCTTTGGAGTAAAAACAAAAATGTAATTGAATCTGATGATATGAAATATTTACTGTTTCATTGAATCAAAGGGGTTTTTTTACACTAAATTGCGGTTGTATTGTTTTCTGGGTTTTTTGTTTTGTTTTGTTTTGTTTTGTGTTTGTTCGTTTGTTTGTTTCTATTGTGTAGATTTCTATATTTGTGACAAAAAAAAAAAAAAAAAAACCAATAAAAAAAAAAAAAAACACGCCACAAACATTTAACACAGAGACAAAAATATTGTCTTGTTATAAAAATGCAGGTCCAATTGGTAGTAATATGCGACATTGATTATTTGTACTATTATCTATTCCCACTAAGTTAATAATATACTCGTATGTAGTATCAGGCACGGCGGAGCAGGACGGAGGGAGCAGGTGATCTACTCAATCACACACACACACACACACACACACACACACACACACACACACCCTCCGGTCTATATTTGATATGCGGTGTACACTTGAGGTTGAAACCAGCACAGGGTTAAATATATATATATATATATATATATATATATATATATATATATATATATATATATATATATATATATATATATATATTAATGGACTGTGATTTTTAGCTAAAATGAAGGTTACTAACCAAAATACTCTTCAATTCATAAATACTCTTTAAATCATAAATGCCATGTGACACCTTATTTTTTTGCAGGTAGATTGAAATTATTATGAGGTGACATACTGTTTTTTTTATGTCGGAGGGCCCATTTTGGCTATTTCTTTCCAGCCAGTGCTCCACAACTGGTGTGGCAAAGGCCGTGGTATGTACTGTCCTATCTGTAAGATGTTGTCTGTATGAAATGTCCCTTGCTGCTAATCGAAAAGAGTAGATCATTGCGTGATGGCTGCGAGTTTTCTCTTTCATCATTTGCAACCATATATAATCCCCATTAGAATGTGTTAGTTAGGTCTCGCTTGGTTTTCTTTGGACAGTGGAGTCACCAAACGTAGATAAACAGGATATGAACACAAATAAATTTTGATGGAAACTGTACATCATTGTACTGCCAGACATTTTTCGTCAGCTATGTCACTTGTAAGAAATACCTAGCCTTTCAAACAACATCCTGGTTTAAACAAATTAGTTATATTAGGTTATCAGCACACCAGGGGCCTAATTCACAAAGGTCTTTTAGGCTCTGCTAGACAACAAAGCATCCTCTTTAGTCGGGTTGCCAGATACCAAAATTTACCTAACCTTGAACTAGGGTATATACGATATTTTATGGTGGTTTTGTTATATATGGGGTCTCCTGATTCAGAAACTGCATGATGACACTTTGTCATCATTGAGCCATTTTCTTTATGGCCATTTTAAGACCACCACACCCAGGCAAAAAAATGTACCATTTGTGTCATGCTATAATGTCCTATAGGTACAGAGTTATTAGAAAGAAATGTTTTATTTAACGACGCACTCAACACATTTTATTTACGGTTATATGGCGTCAGACAAATGGTTAAGGATCACACAGATTTTCAGAGGAAACCCGCTGTCGCCACTACATGGGCTACTCTTTCCGATTAGCAGCAAGGGATCTTTTATTTGCGCTTCCCACAGGCAGGATAGCACAAACCATGACCTTTGTTGAACCAGTTATGGATCACTGGTCGGTGCAAGTGGTTTACACCTACCCACTGAGCCTTGCGGAGCACTCACTCAGGGTTTGGAGTCGGTATCTGGATTAAAAATTCCATGCCTCGACTGGGATCCGAACCCAGTACCTACCAGCCTGTTGACCGATGGCCTAACCACGACGCCACCGAGGCCGGTCCTAAAGTTTATTAAAGGACTGACCTTAGTTTTCAGACCTATTAAGACTTCTGTTTATTCCCATAAGCATATAAGACAGGGGCAGGAGACAACTGAGGAAACCACTGTCCCTCTGGTGCTGGGGGTAATCCTCAAATTGGGTCAAAACCTATAGCGATACTCAGGAAGAATTATTTTTCAGTGTTTTGCAGTAAAATTGTAAATAAATCTCATATTTCTATCTATAACAGGTCATTTATTGTCATTTTAGGTACCGGTTGTTTGAATACCATAACAGGTCATGATAATACTGACACATTTTTATGGTTTTTATTCCAGATTTTTCATAAATAATATATAACACTAGAAAATCACATGGGTATAATTTTGATTAGTACTTTAGCCTGAAATGTTTCATTATGTATTACCATCATTCTAACCACAATATTAGTTGTAATGCATGCAAAACGTCGTAGTGGTTCACATGCAATCCTGTATAGCTGTTTGGCAGTAATGCTAATATGAATAAATATTGCTATGAAGATTCGGGCATTTTTATTTACATCAGCCTGTCCCCACCCTCCACCCCCAAACATGTGAGTCTGTATGCCTATGTTTGTTCCACCAACAATATAAACACATATACTACTATCGTACATTAAAGGAACAGGCCCTATTTTCAACCCGTGAAAATTAACACTAAGTTTAGTTAAAGGGACAGACCCTAGTTTCAACCCGTGAAAATTAACACTAAGTTTAGTTAAAGGGACAGACCCTATTTTCAACCCGTGAAAATTAACACTAAGTTTAGTTAAAGGTACAGACCCTATTTTCAACCCGTGAAAATTAACACTAAGTTTAGTTAAAGGGACAGACCCTATTTTTCAAAAAATTAACACTAAGTTTAGTTAAAGGGACAGACCCTATTTTCAACCCGTGAAAATTAACACTAAGTTTAGTTAGGGACAGACCCTATTTTCAAAAAATTAACACTAAGTTTAGTTAAAGGGACAGACCCTATTTTCAACCCGTGAAAATTAACACTAAGTTTAGTTAAAGGGACAGACCCTATTTTCAACCCGTGAAAATTAACACTAAGTTTAGTTAAAGGGACAGACCCTATTTTCAACCCGTGAAAATTAACACTAAGTTTAGTTAAAGGGACAGACCCTAGTTTCAAACCCGTGAAAATTAACACTAAGTTTAGTTCATCTACAAACCTGTAACACATTTAGATAAAGTTACAATTGAGAGAAACATGAGTCTGTGACTTTGAAATGGTGAAATACCCTCTAAAAATAGACTAACACTGAACTCTATAACTTTTACTTCTCAGACGCACGTGCATTTTTTAAAATATGACAAATGCATTTTGCGATATTAAAACACTTCGAATGTACGGAAATTGATAATCTAAACCATAACATTTCAGTTATCAAAAACGGCTACAATAGTAAACAAACATGCCTTAGTGTTTAAAAACTAGGATATGTCCCTTTAAGGTGTTTTACATATAACACATTATACGAATAAATACATTTGGAATGACCTTTGGCCGCAATTTGTTTTTTCGTTTGGCCGTTAGAAAAATATTATATGAGATACAAAAAATTACAATGTCAAGAAATGCATGGGTTATAGAGATACGGTAATGCATGTTTTACAGAGATAATCATATTCTAAGCGAGTAAATTTAAATTTTAATAATGTATTGATATTTTATTTGTCAAAAAACCTTTCGAAACGGCTACAAACTCAAGATAGACCAATCCCTTTAATACAAATATAATATTCCCCCTCCGGCCTAATTATAGAATATTACTCTGGCATACATGCATGGAAATATACTTAAAGTATATTATAAACATTAGTTAAAATAAAATCAATATTTGATTTCAGAAATTATGCCAAAATATCATGCTCTGTGCAAGGTGCAAATTAGATTAAATAGGGATTTTTATTTTAAAATCTGTTATTCTTTAACTTTCTTCTATGGAAATATCCCACCATTTTTATATTGACCAATACAGATTACAAATATTCTTGCTCACCTACCTGTATACAACTTTTTAAAAAAGTTTTTATTTGCCTGGGTGCGGAAATATGGTAAAAAAAAATGTTTGTATGGTGGCCATTTTGAAAACCAAGATCGACGTCAGCAAACTCCCCTAAAATGTTGCTATAATGTTTTGGGTTTTTTAAATTATTATTTAGTTTTTGTATAGGTATGAGTCTTCTAATAATCTTGTACAAATAAATCATTATAGCGTAACGCAATGGGCGTAACAGAAAAAAACCTGTAATGTGTAGCCTGGGGAGGTGTTTTTAAAATGACCGTAAAAAAATGTGCTCAATGATGACAAAGTGCCATCATGCAGTTTCTGAATCAGGAGACCCTAAATGACAAAAAAAACACACAATATAACATCGTATGTACCCTACTTCAAGGTATAATCCCTATTCTGCCCGACTACTTTGTAAGCCTTTTATCATTGCACTGCGATATCGCAAAGTTGCGAGAGTTTAGTGAATTAGGCCCCTAAGACTGAGACAGACACTTGAAAAGGTGTGTGTGAACGGTTAGTGGGCTAAGCTTCAAAGTTACAGTCTCTGGTTACCATATACTAATATCATGCACAAATATGAAATACAAGCTCAAATGCACTTTTAAAAAATTCGTGTGTGTTCGCTAGGAACGGAGAACGTCAAACGTATACACTCGATCCGTCGCCTGTGCCGTCATTGCTCGGCAAAGCACAAATGACAACCTGTTGTCAGTTTCAGTTAACACGTGCGTTTGTGGATTTGAAATTGTAGGGTTCGTCTCAAAAAATTAAATGAGAATTCTTGCGCTGTACAAAGGACGTTCGGTTGAGGATACTACTATTCTTTCGTTAAAACCGGTTTTGATCTTGACAACGTATTATTGACAATCGTACCTTCATATTTAAGAATTAATATTTTATAAAGTGTTAGTAGAATTTTCAAAGTTTAGTTTGTATAACACATTGATCATGTATATATTTCTAATAAAATATACTAAAGTAGACAACGACCGTTTTCACTTTTTAATTTTACGTGTGTAATATTACTTCGTTTGGAAAGGGTAAAGTTAGTTTGTTTTGTTTAACGACATCAGTGTTAGAGCATATTGATTTAATAATCATCTGCTATTGGATGCCAAACGTTTGGTAATTTCGACATATAATCTAAGAGAGGAAACGGGCGCATGTGCAGGGGGAGGGTATTGGGAGTCGAAACCCTTACATGGCCAAGAAAACAAATTTGAAATATATTTTCTGGGGGAGCATGAGTAGTAGGTGAGTCTCTTGGGTATCAAGATATGCATAAGAGCTAGGTCACGTGACCTGGCGTGGCCTCTTCTGATTGGCTGACCTCTAAGCGTGAACGCCCGGGGACGTTCAGTGCATATTGACCTCTGGGCCATGCAGCTGGCTGACCTTTAAGCGTAGGGACGCTACTTTAACGGGGTTAATGGCTTTGGCAGCTGTCGGGGGTCTATACAGGAAACAAATGGTGCGGAAGTCGTTAATGACCCATAGAGTGGTGTCGGATGACGGAGGGTTTATCTGACTGTGACAGCTGGTCTTTTGATGTACAGGAAACAGATGGTGCGGAAGTCATTAATGGCTATCAGATGGTAAGATTGCGTGGTTTTATGAGTGTGTTAACCGTCGGGGGGTCTATACAGGAAACAGATGGGGCGGAAGTCGTTAATGACTATCAGATGGCAAGATGGGTTTAATCGTTTTGACGTGTGTGTGTGTGTCAACCAGATGTGAGCCTTGGCAACGGGGAGTGGAAAATTCCAAGGCGTTTGAAACATGCCCATATATGGTCATGGCGTGGGAACACCATGAGTCATCCCAGAACGTGTTCAGACACGTCTTGACCTCGAGATAGCTTGGGGACGCTACCTTGGGGGCCTATGAAAAAAACTCAAATTCAGGACGCTTGCCATTCGCTCAGCGACACTGCTAGAGAGAAAACGTATACCGTTGATGAATGATACTTACGACAAAAACACTACAGAGGGCCTTTTCAAAAACGAAGAAAACGAAACGAGATGCAAACTTGACCTTGGCGATAACGTCTGCGTCGTGGCTAAACTGTGGAAGGGGGACATTGCCATTCACGTTCGTCAGTTCGACGAGGACCGAGTAAAACATTTTCCCACCAAGAAAGGCGTTTCTCTGACGATGAACCAGTGGTTGGAACTGGCCACCTTCAAACGGGAAACATCACAACATCTCGGTGGGAACGTCTACGTCGAACGTAGTTATGCCGGCGTGGATATTCGTCAGTGGTGGTATTGTGATCAAGAACTGAAATCCTCCCGTCGCGGCGTTCGACTGACTGCCGAACAGTGAAAAGAGCTCCAGAAATGCGTTGACACTATCTACGACTTTGTGCCGGAAGTGAGAGACGATATACTGTGTCACCAAGATCATCAGAATCTGACGGGTGTCACAGAGTGTTCGGAATGCAACCCGAGATATTAGACGTGTCCAAACACGCTCGGTGACGTCACGGGAAAACCCCAGGACGTGTTTGGACATGTTCAGACATTGTGTATATAAACCTTAGATTTAGAACTGTTCGTCATTCGTCAGCTGACCGTTGTAGAGTGAAGACGTTCGCTCCTAAGATGTTCCCGACGCGGACAAGTGGACCCGCTTTTACAAGTTGCAAGCCCAAGGCAAACTTAAGCCACATTTTCCAGTGCAACTTGGTGGGAAAAGTCAGATGATGTACAGCGTGGATTGATATCTAGAACTCTACGATCCCACGTGAAAAAAAGAAAAAGAGGACAAGTCCCCGACACCTAAAGTCGCCATGGTTTCCCCAACACAACAGGTGGTAGAGCAAGCCAAGGCCGAGGACAAACGGAAACGAGAACAGAAACGACGAGAGCAGACTGGCATGAGTCAAAAACGGCACAATCATTTCTGAGAAGACTATAAAAGGGGGCATGACAGTTTCAACATCGCCAGTTCACGTCGAACACTTCAACATCATGACCCACGACCTAACTCTGCACATACGAAATAAACATGGACTCTTGAAATCTGAAAATAAGCCTTCCCAGCAGCAGCAGCAGCAGCAGCAGCAGCAGCAGTAGCAGCCCCTAAGATTGTTACATCAATTCACCATGATCGTGTCAGGACCCACGTCGTGTGGAAAAACATTTTTGTTGTACTAACTGCTAAGGGATGGTGAAATGCATCCGCCTGCTCAACGCTTCATCTGGCTCTACAAACGATGGCAACCCCTCTTTGATACGATTAAAATGGTTGCTCGAGTGAAATTTGTTCAAAGCATACCCGAGAATTTGGAAAAGGATCGTTTTATTTGGATCCCAGAGTCAGAAATCTCATCGTATTGGACGACCTGATGTCTACAGCAGGAAAAAGACCCTCGCATTACCGACCTGTTCATGGACGGAAGTCACCACAGAAACCTCTCTGTGATTGCCATCAACCAGCAAGGACCCGACACAAAGAAGAAATTGTCATTAATTGGCACTGTTCAACAACCCCATCGACAAGCAACAAGTCCTAACCTTGGCACAGCAGATGTATCCTGGAAATACTCGTCATTTGATGCAACAGTTTGAGGAAGCTACCCACAGGCCATACGGACATCTCTTGCTGGACTTAAAACCGACCACGCCCGAACATTGGCGCCTTCGACCTAATGGTTTAGAGACGGGGCCGTCCGAATGGTATAAAAGCATGAACGTAACGGCGAATGTCTCAGAAGAGTTTCAACCGCCGTCGGAGACAGAGCTCTACGTGCAAATCATGCAAAGGAACGCATTCAAGAGAAAACTACCAGGCATACCCACCTACGAAAGTGACGACGAAGAAGAAGATGGAAAAAGTCTGAGGATACAGTCTTACGATACGTGTGGTCTGGTCTTTAAAGACGGGAGTGACTTGCAGCGACATCTGCGATTTAAAACGTGCGAGGAGGGAAATGAAGAAGAAGAAGAGCTGTCGTCCGATCTGGAAAACGAAGGCGTACGTCTGATGATCGAGCGTGAATTCGACATCAATCGTGACTATATCGAAAGCAAGAGGAAACGCTACGAAGAAAAAAACATGTCCCAAGATGCCATCGAAAGAAACATGAAGACTTTACAATGGAAGTTATTTAAAGACACGTACTCTCGCTTCCTGACCTATATGCATTATTTTGACAAAGGCCCCAACACGAAAAACATTCTAGTCCGTGAATACGAAAAGCGATCTGAGACCTCAAATTCGTTCTAAATTAAATCAGTTTCGTTCCCGGATCAGCGAATATTTAGACAAA
>NC_054703.1:1677795-1725295 GCF_016097555.1 Gigantopelta aegis
CCGGAAGCCAAGTCCTGATTTTAGGCCATATCCTGTTATTAGAGTTAAACTTTTCTTCTTTGGTAATTTTGGTAGACTGGGTGGTAATCTTCAATTTCCATGTGGATGACCGTTCGTCACCCTTGAGCAATTCTCTGGATTAACCCTTTTCTGTTGGAAGCATAAAAATGGGGATAAGGAACACAAAAAGTCCTCTAGAACTATTGCTATAGAAGATAATAGATCACGTAACTTCTTAAAATGTGGATCTTGGGGAGCTCTTTATAATGATAGGTGTTATATGCAAATGAGTTCAATAATTAGGTCAACAGAGGTCAAAAGGTCACACATTTCTGGCCTTGTCAAAAATCTCGAATACTGTTATAAACACCCTTACGTAGGCCAAGATCAACGTAAATTGTCTCTTTTACACCTGAATCTGTTTGATTAGACATCCTGCTATGATTTTGACCAACCTATGTTCAAATATATTGCAAATGACCACCCTGTAGGAAACGAGAGACAACCTATCTGAAAAAAGTGCTAAAATAGCTATTTTTGACAACAAAAGGGAAAATGCCCACAGTAATGCAGCCAGTCAACTTAGAATAACAAATGACCCCCTTCAAATACTTGCATCGGGAAACTCAGAAAGGTTCATCCCAAATTTTGACATTCAAGGTCACATTTTCAAGGTCAACGGTCAAACAAGTAAACAGTTAGATTCATAGGATAGTCTTTAATTTTCTAAGAATCATTTGGCTCTTTGGCCTAAAATATTTGGTGCACTTTGTAAATTTGGTCTATTGGAACCTAAGCTATGTCATACCCTAAAGACTCAGTAGATTCAGATGCTGGCACTGGTCAGGAATATGTTTCAAATGTGAAGCAACGTCTTCAAAAACTATTGCAGGACTCATTGATTTATTGATCATAGGCTATTGGATGTCAAACATTTGGTAATTGCATTAAGTCTTAGAGAGGAAACCCGCTACATTTTCCCCATTAGTAGCAAGGGAAATTTTATATGCACCACCCCGCAGACAGGATAGCACATATCACAGTCGTGGTACACTGGATGGGAAGAAATATAGCCCAATGGGCCGATCGACAGTGATCGATCTCAGACCGAGTGGGGGGGTGGGGTATCTGGCAATAACATGCTCCCCGCCCACCGGCTACTTCATATATTGTAAATAAGGTAAGAATTCTTAATTTGGTATTATTGTTTTTTAAACATTATTAGAATAGGTTTACAAGTGTGCTCGTTTTTTAATTTGTTTTACTTATTTTATATATTTTTAATATTTTGAAATAAAAAGAAGTTTTAATTAAATAGGGCGGTGCGCTGCTCTTATGACGATGGGTGAGATTGACTGTTCTCTACTCTTTTCCCACCCGTTCGGTTTTTATATATTAAAGGGTGGCAGCGTCTGATGATTGACGTAAAGTTTTTGTTCTCTTGGTCACCAGACGCAAAACTTTCCTTCAACTTTACCCTTCTCAACAATACCAGCGATGGATTTGATTAGTGTTGCTCTCCTAGCAACACCACCGCTGGACTATCATCTAATAAAAGGGGGGTGGGGGTGTCGAGACTGGAGGGCACTGAGGCTGGGGGGTGGCTGGGGGGGTTGGGGGATGGGGGGATGTCACCGGAAATAGGTGATAGACAAATAGGCGTAGGCGGTTCGGCCATAGGGAGTGTTATGTTTGTCCGGGGACAGCTCCCGCCCCCCCCCCCCTCCCGTTTTCCGCCCATTCCGCCGCCCACGCCAAGGTTACCGATACGATTGACACCCTTCCCCTTTTTTACCTTTTAATCTCCCAACTACTAAACAAAACTTCCTGGGCGCGGACTATTTCTCCCCCCTCTCCTGGTAACATCTCCCCCTTTTTTCCAGCCAGTGACATCTCTAATTAATATAATATAAAACCTTTTTTTCTTTTTTGCTTTGTTGTTGTTTATTATTTCGGAAAAAAACTTCGTTCAAAGCAATATTATCATAATTCAACCAGCCTTCTAACTATTTTTCGATTTCTGCTTTTGAATAATTGTACAAATTTGAACATACAAGAATTATTAACATAATATTTAGGGATATAACTCTATTGCAAGAGCATTCGAAATCAAAATGAAATTCATTCTCCAGTTAGATAACACGTAGGTAGTTACGATTTTCCATACATTGGGAGATACTCAACATGATAGGCAGTGTATTTGCATTTGAAATACATTGACACATAACGGCAAGTAAAGGCAAGGAAATTGCATATCCCAGCTTGAAATTTGGTGTCTGTCCCGTGGACTTGCTTTTGGGAAGCAGCAGATCGAACAAAAATTGACTTTCACGTGCCATTATACGTATTCAAATTCCCAATTAACGTACAGGTTTAGGCAAGTAGGAGTTGAAGATATGAAATCTACACATATGTTTACATAAGAATCGATGTTCTTCAAACCTTCCTGACTCTCCGACATAAATACATCGACTTGGCTCCCGTACTAATACCCTTGATGAGTTATTTAATCGAGCTCACGGGGCAGGTCGTAGTGTAGTGGTGTATTGTTCGCTTGATGCACGGTCAGTCTAGGATCGATCCCCGTCAATGGACCCATTGGGGTATTTCTCGTCCCAGTCAGTTCACCAATGTCATGGAATATGCTGTCCTGTCTGTATGATGGTGCACATAAAAGATCCCATGCTACTAAAGTAAAAATGTAGCGGGTTTCCTCTCTAAGAAGATATGTCACAATCACCAAATGTTTGACATCCAATAGTCGATGATTTATAAATCAATGTGCTCTAGTGGTGTCGGTAAACAAAACAAACTTTTTTCTTTGTTTTTAATCGAGCTCATCATCCTTGTTTTTTAACTAATACAATGCCTTCTTATTCCCCACATCCTTATTTCAGCCAGCTACCAAACAATTCAGTGTTGTTTAACAGAGTTCGTACTTGGTAAGGCCAGTTACCTTTCAGGATACAAATGACTCTAAATGTTTTATAAGCATTAGGCCAGAGCTTTATCCAGACTCTGTTAGAATCTAGACTCTAAATGTCTTATAAACATCAGACCAGATCTTTACCCAGACTCTGTTAGAATCTAGACTCTTAATGTTTTATAAGCATCAGGCCAGAGCTTTACCCAGACTCTGTTAGAATCTAGACTCTAAATGTCTTATAAACATCAGACCAGATCTTTACCTAGACTCTGTTAGAATCCAGACTCTAAATGTTTTATAAGCATCATGCCAGAGCTTTACCTAGACTGTTAGAATCGAGACTCTAAATTGTTTTATAAGCATCATACCAGAACTTTACCTAGACTGTTAGAATCGAGACTCTAAATGTTTTATAAGCATCATGCCAGAGCTTTACCTAGACTGTTAGAATCGAGACTCTAAATGTTTTATAAGCATCATGCCAGAGCTTTACCTAGACTGTTAGAATCGAGACTCTAAATGTTTAATAAGCACCATGCCAGAGCTTTACCTAGACTGTTAGAATCGAGACTCTAAATGTTTTATAAGCATCATGCCAGAGCTTTACCTAGACTGTTAGAATCGAGACTCTAAATGTTTTATAAGCATCATGCCAGAGCTTTACCTAGACTGTTAGAATCCAGACTCTAAATGTTTCAAACGCATCATGCCAGAGCTTTACCCAGACTCTGTTAGAATCTAGACTCTAAATGTTTTATAAGCATCAGACCAGATCTTTACCTAGACTCTGTTAGAATCTAGACTCTAAATGTTTAATAAGCATCATGCCAGAGCTTTACCTAGACTCTGTTAGAGTCTAGACTCTAAATGTTTTATAAACATCAGACCAGAGCTTTACCCAGACTCTGTTAGAATCTAGACTCTAAATGTTTTATAAACATCAGACCAGATATTTACCCAGACTCTGTTAGAATCTAGACTCTAAATGTTTTATAAACATCAGACCAGATCTTTACCCAGACTCTGTTAGAATCTAGACTCTAAATGTTTTATAAACATCAGACCAGATATTTACCCAGACTCTGTTAGAATCTAGACTCTAAATGTTTTATAAACATCAGACCAGATATTTACCCAGACTCTGTTAGAATCTAGACTCTAAATGTTTTATAAACATCAGACCAGATATTTACCCAGACTCTGTTAGAATCTAGACTCTAAATGTTTTATAAGCATCAGACCAGATCTTTACCCAGACTCTGTTAGAATCTAGACTCTAAATGTTTTATAAACATCAGACCAGATATTTACCCAAACTCTGTTAGAATCTAGACTCTAAATGTTTTATAAACATCAGACCAGATATTTACCCAGACTCTATTAGAATCTGGACTCTAAATGTTTTAAAAGCATCAGGACCAGAGCTTTACCCAGACTGTTAGAATCTAGACTCTAAATGTTTTATACGCAGCATGCCAGAGCTTTACCCAGACTCTGTTAGAGTCTAGACTCTAAATGTGTTATAAACATCACGCCAGATCTTTACCCAGACTCTGTTAGAATCTAGACTCTAAATGTTTTATAAGCATCAGGCCAGAGCTTTACCCAGACTCTGTTAGAATCTAGACTCTAAATGTTTTATAAGCATCAGGCCAGAGCTTTACCTAGACTGTTAGAATCTAGACTCTAAATGTTTTATACGCAGCATGCCAGAGCTTTACCCAGACTCTGTTAGAATCTAGACTCTAAATGTTTTATAAGCATCAGACCAGAGCTTTACCCAGACTGTTAGAATCTAGACTCTAAATGTTTTATACGCAGCATGCCAGAGCTTTACCCAGACTCTGTTAGAGTCTAGACTCTAAATGTTTTATAAGCATCAGACCAGAGCTTTACCCAGACTCTGTTAGAATCTAGACTCTAAATGTTTTATAAACATCAGGCCAGAGCTTTACCTAGACTCTGTTAGAATCTAGACTCTAAATGTTTTATAAACATCAGGCCAGAGCTTTACCCAGACTCTGTTAGAATCTAGACTCTAAATGTTTTATAAACATCAGGCCAGAGCTTTACCTAGACTCTGTTAGAATCTAGACTCTAAATGTTAGAGAGCTTTACCCAGACTAGAATCTAGACTCTAAATGTTTTATAAACATCAGACCAGAGCTTTACCCAGACTCTGTTAGAATCTAGACTCTAAATGTTTTATAAACATCAGGCCAGAGCTTTACCCAGACTCTGTTAGAATCTAGACTCTAAATGTTTTATAAACATCAGACCAGAGCTTTACCCAGACTCTGTTAGAATCTAGACTCTAAATGTTTTATAAACATCAGACCAGATCTTTACCCAGACTCTGTTAGAATCTAGACTCTAAATGTTTTATACGCGTCAGACCAGATCTTTACCCAGACTCTGTTAGAATCTAGACTCTTAATGTCTTATAAACATCAGACCAGATCTTTACCCAGACTCTGTTAGAATCTAGACTCTAAATGTTTTAAGCAAACATCAGACCAGATCTTTACCCAGACTCTGTTAGAATCTAGACTCTGAATGTCTTATAAACATCAGACCACATATTTACCCAGACTCTGTTAGAATCTAGACTCTAAATGTTTTATAAACATCAGGCCAGATCCTTACCTAGACTCTGTTAGAATCTAGACTCTAAATGTTTTATAAACATCAGACCAGAGCTTTACCCAGACTCTGTTAGAGTCTAGACTCTAAATGTGTTATAAGCATCAGACCAGAGCTTTACCCAGACTCTGTTAGAATCTAGACTCTAAATGTGTTATAAGCATCAGACCAGAGCTTTACCCAGACTCTGTTAGAATCTAGACTCTATATGTTTTATAAGCATCAGGCCAGAGCTTTATCCAGACTCTGTTAGAATCTAGACTCTTAATGTCTTATAAACATCAGACCAGATCTTTACCCAGACTCTGTTAGAATCTAGACTCTAAATGTTTTATACGCATCAGACCAGATCTTTACCCAGACTCTGTTAGAATCTAGACTCTTAATGTCTTATAAACATCAGACCAGATCTTTACCCAGACTCTGTTAGAATCTAGACTCTAAATGTTTTATAAACATCAGACCAGATCTTTACCCAGACTCTGTTAGAATCTAGACTCTGAATGTCTTATAAACATCAGACCACATATTTACCCAGACTCTGTTAGAATCTAGACTCTAAATGTTTTATAAACATCAGGCCAGATCCTTACCTAGACTCTGTTAGAATCTAGACTCTAAATGTTTTATAAACATCAGACCAGAGCTTTACCCAGACTCTGTTAGAGTCTAGACTCTAAATGTGTTATAAGCATCAGACCAGAGCTTTACCCAGACTCTGTTAGAATCTAGACTCTAAATGTGTTATAAGCATCAGACCAGAGCTTTACCCAGACTCTGTTAGAATCTAGACTCTAAATGTGTTATAAGCATCAGACCAGAGCTTTACCCAGACTCTGTTAGAGTCTAGACTCTAAATGTTTTATAAACATCAGGCCAGAGCTTTATCCAGACTCTGTTAGAATCTAGACTCTAAATGTTTTATAAACATCAGGCCAGATCCTTACCTAGACTCTGTTAGAATCTAGACTCTAAATGTTTTATAAACATCAGGCCACATATTTACCTAGACTCTGTTAGAATCTAGACTCTAAATGTCTTATAAACATCAGACCACATATTTACCTAGACTCTGTTAGAATCTAGACTCTAAATGTTTTATAAACATCAGACCACATATTTACCTAGACTCTGTTAGAATCTAGACTTTAAATGTCTTATAAACATCAGACCACATATTTACCTAGACTCTGTTAGAATCTAGACTGCGCCACCGAAGCCACTTTTTGTTTAAATTATATTCTTCTACAGAAGAAAATCCCAAGGACAATCACTCTTCAAACTATAAAATATATAATATAAATAAAATAATATAAAAATATTGGGGTTTTTAAATGGCGTTACCTCCCTTAACCTATCGTATCGTCAGAGCGCCATCATAAAAATATGTCGCTGCAGAATCGCAATAGGGGTGTAGTTTGTCTGAATGTGGTGGTGGGGTGGGGTTGGTGTTGGGGGGGGGTGCGAAAATGAAACTATCGGGCCCTTTTCGTCTACGTTATCCCTCGACACCCATAAACATACAGTGGCGGATCCAGAAAATCCATTTAATAGGGGCCCCAATGACATGAGGCGGAATGCCAAGGGAATTTTGGGGGAGGTTTGGAGGGGGATCGTAAAAAAAATGAAAATTAATATATAATAAAATTATGGTGAGGGTAGGTACCCGCACAAAGGTCAAATTAGGGAAAATTAAGTTTCTTATATGTTTCTTATCAAAAGTTTGCTTTTCATAAATAATAAACAACAACAAAGGAAAAAAGGTTTTATATTATATTAATTAGAGATGTCACAGGCTGGGATATGCAGTTCCCTTGCCTTTACTTACCGTTATGTGTCAATGTATTTCAAATGCAAATACACTGCCTATCATGTTGAAAAATAGTCAGTATCTCTCAATGTATGGAAAATCGTAACTACCTACGTGTTATCTAACTGGAGATGAATTTCATTTTGATTTCGAATGCTCTTGCAATAGAGTTATATCTCTAAGTATTATGTTAATAATTCTTGTATGTTCAAATTTGTACAATTATTCAAAAGCAGAAATCGAAGGCTGGTTGAATTGTGATAATATGGCTTTGAACGAAGAAATGCAATTCTGTTTCATTAAGTTTTTTTCCGAAATAATAAACAACAACAAAGCAAAAAAGAAAAAAGGTTTTATATTATATTAATTAGAGATGTCACTGGCTGGAAAAAAGGGGGTGATGTTACCAGGAGAGGGGGGAGAAATAGCCCGCGCCCAGGAAGTTTTGTTTAGTAGTTGGGAGATTAAAAGGTAAAAAAGGGGAAGGGTGTCAATCGTATCGGTAACCTTGGCGTGGGCGGCGGAATGGGCGGAAAACGGGAGGGGGGGCGGGAGCTGTCCCCGGACAAACCTAACACTCCCTATGGCCGAACCGCCTACGCCTATTTGTCTATCACCTATTTCCGGTGACATCCCCCCATCCCCCAACCCCCCAGCCACCCCCCAGCCTCAGTGCCCTCCAGTCTCGACACCCCCACCCCCCTTTTATTAGATGATAGTCCAGCGGTGGTGTTGCTAGGAGAGCAACACTAATCAAATCCATCGCTGGTATTGTTGAGAAGGGTAAAGTTGAAGGAAAGTTTTGCGTCTGGTGACCAAGAGAACAAAAACTTTACGTCAATCACCCTTTAATATATAAAAACCGAACGGGTGGGAAAAGAGTAGATAACAGTCAATCTCACCCATCGTCATAAGAGCAGCGCACCGCCCTATTTAATTAAAACTTCTTTTTATTTCAAAATATTAAAAATATATAAAATAAGTAAAACAAATTAAAAAACGAGCACACTTGTAAACCTATTCTAATAATGTTTAAAAAACAATAATACCAAATTAAGAATTCTTACCTTATTTACAATATATGAAGTAGCCGGTGGGCGGGGAGCATGTTATTGCCAGATATCCCCCCCCCCCACCCCACCCCACCCCCACCCACCCACACCCCCCCCTATATCAATCAGGAGCCGACAACACCATGCACTCATATCACATACATACCAACACCACATATACATTAAAATAAAATGCAAATATACTGTCTATCATGTTGACAAACTAGTCAGTTTGTAACGATAGTTTATGTCCTTTTTCTGTAGAAATGCGGGGAGAGACGTAGCTCAATGTTAAAGCACTCGCTTGGATGCGCGGTCGGTCTGAGATCGATCACTGTCTGGTATATGCAATTTATTTACCGTTATTTGTCAATGTATCTCCATACACATATATTCTATCCCATGTTTGTGCTCAAAGCCCTTAGTTCAAATGCAAATATACTGTCTATCATGTTGACAAACTAGTCAGTATGTAACGATTTAAAGGGACATTCCTGAGTTTGCTGCACTGTAAGATGTTTCCGACTAATAAAATACTTCTACAATTCAACTTACATATTAAATATATTTTCTTGTTTAGAATATAAGTGTCTGTTTATTCAATGTGTTTCTGGTCGTTTTAATATTTGTAAGAAGCCCAAACTGGAATTTGTCTTCAAATAATTTCGTATGTATGAAAAAACAATATTTTAGGAAATAAAATGAAATTTAACCTAGTACAAATATTAGAACGATCAGAAACACATTTAATATACAGTCAATAATATTTTATGCAGAAAAATATATTTGACATGTAATTACAATCGTTAAAAAGTCTCTGTTAGTCGATAACATCTTAAAAAAGTGAAGCAAACTCAGGAATGTCCCTTTAAGGAGGTATTTTACGATCTTCAAAATTTTGACGAGCACTGTACAATATTTTCACGCACCTGGGTTTTGTTTTTGTGTCAAAAAATATACAACAGAATTTAAGTGTATAATGACCACTCTTACAAGGTCGTTGAACAGAATGCCGCAGGTTATTTTTGAAAGCATTTTCGAGAACACCAGTGAAGACGAAACAATGTATCAATTCAGTGGCTACAACAATGCCCGTGATGATGCCCTCGGTTTCGGTTTGGTGACCATCATCCAATTATAGCGTTTCTCCTGCTCGGACTCAGTGACAACAGCCATGGTCAAAGCCAGCAAGCAAAACAACCTTGACTAACCGTGCAAGCAAAACACCTGAGGGTTTGCTTCTAATTAAGTGCACCTTAATTTAGTAAGTCTGTATTATATTATACTATTGTCTTTATTTTTTTATTATTATTGTATTTGTATTATACTATTGTCTATATTACTTTATTGCTATTAATATTATTGTACTATTGTCTCCTGTAAACCCTGTCATGTCATGTCATAGGGTTTTACGTGCACATTCAGAACAAGCTGTTGTAGCGCACGCCTGTCGTCCATGACAGGAAAGGTGGGGGGAGGGGAGAGGAGGGACCGCCTGCACTGGCAGGTGCAAGGGAGACCAGCAACCCGATCAAATCGGTAGCAGGCGGGTGGGGGTGGTGGTGGTGCTATGGAATTTGAATGGAGCAGTTAAATGCCAAAGAGAAAAGGGTGCGCAATTTTGATCGAGGGAATTTGGCGCAATTTTGAACGGTCAGTCGAAAGGTAAATGGCCGAGCTAATATAGGTTTTGATATTAGTGAATCGAGAGTAACTCGTTAATTTTAGACCTCTACGATGCAGTGATGTCTCCCTAGGTTGCCCATAGGGCCCTTATAAACCCTGTCTTGTTACTACAGTTCATATATCATGTTCCTCATATGCCGTTGTGTAAGGGTCTGAGACCTGCCCCGGAATCACCCACTGGCTATGTCAGAGGCTGGATCCGTGGTAGGCGTGCCTGAATCTTTATTGGATGTGGGCACGTTAATAGAGTTCCTATTCCCATTCCCATTCCCAACGGCCTGAGCGTAATAAAGTTCTGTTCGGTAGAGGTTTTCATGCAATAAGGATTGGTGTGAATTGCTTTTCTGTGCTTTTTGGAATTTCAGGTGAGTTAAAAGTTTGTTTTGTAGCGCTAGAACACATTAAAAAAACATTTAAAGTCTGTTTTGTTAAACGGCATCAAAGTCGGTGGTATGTGTTATCCTGTCTGTGGGATTCTGCATATAAATGATCCCTCGCTACTAACGGAAAAACGTAGCCTGTTTCCTCACTAACACTATATGTCATAAAATCACCAAATGTTTGACATCCAATAGCCGATGATTAATAATTCAATGTGCTCTAGTGCTCAAAATAAATAAACCGTCCATTTATGTTTAAATTAATGCAGTTATTACCCATTAATAATACAAACGAAGTATGTAAAATTTGTTTTTATACGAAATGTTTAAAACAAGAGACATCCAATAGCCGATAATTAAAGGGACATTCCTGAGTTTGCTGCATTGTAAGATGTTTCCGATTAATAAAATACTTCTACGATTAAACTTACATATTAAATATATGTTCTTGTTTAGAATATCAGTGTCTGTATATTCAATGTGTTTCTGGTCGTCTTAATATTTGTAAGAAGCCGAAACTGGATTTTGTCTTCAAATAATTTCGTACATACGAAAAAACAATATTTTAGGAAATAAAATGAAATTTAACCTAGCACAAATATTAGAACGATCAGAAACACATTTAATATACAGCCAATAATATTTGATGCAGAAAAATGTATTTACAATCGTTATCCAGCCATTGATCATTTTATTTATTCTATGTTTTCGTTCGTACGAATGAAACGTAAAATTCGGTTTGGGCTAGTACAAACATTAACACGACATTAGAACGACAAAAAATCTTGTTTAAAGGGACATACCCTAGTTTCAGCCCGTGAAAATTAACACTAACTTTAATTAATCTACAAACCTGTAACACATTTGGATAAAGTTATAATTGAGTGAAACATGAGTCTGTGACTTTGAAATGGTGAAATACCCTCTAAAAATAGGCTAAAACTCGACTCCATAACTGTTATTTCTCAGACGTACGTGCGTTTTTAAAAATATGAGAAATGCATTGTGTGATATTAAAAACACCAGGATGACCAAAAACATTTCGAATGTACAGAAATTGATAATCTAAACCATAAAATCTAAATAAAGTATGATTTCAGTTATCAAAAACGGCTATAATAGTAAAAAAATATGCCTTAGTGTTTAAAAACTAGGGTATGTCCCTTTAAACAGATAATCGATATTATAAACCAAAAAATATATTTAATATGTAATTTTTGTCATTAGAAATGATCTACTAGTCGAAAATGTCTTATAATGGAAGGAAGGAAATGTTTTATTTAACGACGCGCTCAGCACATTTTATTTACGGTTATATGGCGTTAGACATATGGTTAAGGACCACACATATATTAAGAAAGGAAACCCGCAGTCGCCACTTCATGGGCTACTCTTTTCGATTAGCAGCATGGGATCTTTTATATGCACCATCCCATAGACAGGATAGCGCATACCACGGTCTTTGGTGTACCAGTCGTGGTGCACTGGCTGGAGCGAGAAATAGCCCATTGACGGGGATCGATCACAAACCGACCGCGCATCGAGCGAGCGTTTTACCACTGGGCTACGTCTCGCCCCCGTCTTATGGAAGCATTCTCAGAACAAAGTAAAAGAAAAAATTGTTTTATTTAACGATACCACTAGAGCACATTGATGTTTTATCTTATCATCGGCTATTGGACGTCAAACATTTGGTCAGTCTGACACTGTTTTGTTTTTTTATAGAGGAAACCCGCTGTCGCCACATAGGCTACTCTTTTACGACAGGCAGCAAGGGATCTTTTATTTGCACTTCCCACAGGCAGGCGTCGTGGTTAGGCCATCGGTCAACAGGCTAGTAGGTACTGGGTTCGGATCCCAGTCGAGGCATGGGATTTTTAATCCAAATACCGACTCCAAACCCTGAGTGAGTGCTCCGCAAGGCTCAGTGGGTAGGTGTAAACCACTTGCACCGACCAGTGATCCATAACTGGTTCAACAAAGGCCATGGTTTGTGCTATCCTGCCTGTGGTAAGCGCAAATAAAAGATCCCTTTCTGCTAATCGGAAAGAGTAGCCCATGTAGTGGCGACAGCGGGTTTCCTCTCAAAATCTGTGTGGTCCTTAACCATATGTCTGACGCCATATAACCGTAAATAAAATGTGTTGAGTGCGTCGTTAAATAGAACATTTCTTTCTTTCTTTTTACATCCTAACCCATATGTCCGATGCCATATGGTCGTAATTTAAATACTTCATGGGCTACTCTTTTCGATTAGCAGCATGGGATCTTTTATATGCACCATCCCATAGACAGGATAGCGCATACCACGACTTTTGGTGTACCAGTCGTGGTGCACTTGCTGGAGCGAGAAATAGCGCAATGGGCCCACTGACGGGGATCGATCCCAAACCGACCGCGCATCGAGCGACTGCTGTACCACTGGGCTACGTCTCGCTCCCGTCTTATAATGGAAGCATTCTCAAAACAATACCTTTGAAACAATTGAACGTATCAAAACGAACACAAAATATTCTAAAAATGTGGTATTATTGTTGTTGTTGGTAGTGGTAGTGGTAGTGGTTGTACTATTGGTCGTGGGAGTGATGATGTTTGGATTATTTTGGCAAGCACACAAATAAATTGGTATGTTCACAAAATTATTTGAAGGGAGAGGACGGGGGCATCCTAAACCATATGTCTGATGCCATATGATCGTAATTTAAATACTTTGAGGGCGTATTAAGTTTACATTAATCATTTCTTTATTTCTTGCGCTGCAGGAGTCAGCGGGGTTCAAAGCCAGTACGTGTGTACTTCCCTGTCTCAAGGCCGATGGTTTATCGTCTCAGAAAAGGGTCTTTATTGTTAATTATGTAATTCTATATTCCACATGAAACGCGATATCTACCATGCCCTCGCATGTTGTTTTGTTGTTTTTTTTGTTTTTTTGTGTTTTTTTTTTTGTGGCTTGTAGTCTGTCCCATTGCACAAAAATGTCATGGGTTTTTTTTTTTTAATAATTTCAGTTTGGTTTGACGTAAAAATAAAAATAAACGTGTTTTGGAAATAACAAAAATATACTATTTTTGTGTGCAATTTAGAAAAATATGGGCTCAGAAAGAAATAACTTGTAGTAAATTCCATAGTATGAATTAATGCGTTCCCCGTAGGACAAACTACAAGCTATTGGTTAGGTAGTGTTGCGCCCCGGTGATCGCCTAAAACCGCAAACACAACTGGTTCTGGGTAGAACGGTCTGTGGGTATCACACATGATTAGCGCAAGAATGTCGGACTACCGGTCTAGTCGAGTTTCTTTACTATTACCTGTACATTATTTCAAACGCCGTAATCAGATGCGAACAACATAACTAATTTATTTTACTCACCTGTAAATAAAGTTAAAGTTTTTTATTATTATTGAACGACGCCACTAGAGCACATTGATTTTTTTATCTTATCATCGGCTATTGGACGTCAAACATATGATCATTCTGACACTGTGTTTTAGAGGAAACCCGCTGTCGCCACATAGGCTACTCTTTTATGACAGGCAGCAAGGGATCTTTTATTTGCGCTTCCCACAGGCAGGGTAGCACAAACCATGGCCTTTGTTGAACCAGTTATGTATCACTGGTCGGTGCAAGTGGTTTACACCTACCCATTGAGCCTTGCGGAGCACTCACTCAAGGTTTAGAGTCGGTATCTGGATTAAAAATCCCATACCTCGACTGGGATCTGAACCCAGTACCTACCAGCCTGTAGACCGATGGCCTAACCACGATGCCACCGAGGCCAGTCACCTGTAAATAAAAACGTATGAAAAGGATACTTGTGTTCGGTCGCCTAGATTATTTCTTCTACATAATAATAATAATAATAATTATTATTATAATAATAATAATAATAATTATAATTATAATTATAATTATAATTATAATTATAATTATAATAATAATAATAATTATTATTATTATTATTATAATAATAATTATTATAATAATAATAATAATAATAATAATAATAATTATAATAATTATAATCATAATAATTATAATAATAATAATACAAACAACAATAATGACGATGATAATTATTTCAATAACTTTTAAGTGGTGTTACAATAATATTAATTTTCACATTAACACACGTGATACATTTTTCATTATTTTCTTTATAATATTAATTAAAATATATTCAGGAATAATTCTCAAAATAAGTAATTATGTCAATATTCAGAGCACCCCTACCCTTCAACCATTCTGTGTATGCGTGCAATCAAATTTCCATCCATCCATCCATCCATCCATGCATGCGTGTGTTTTCTCTTCTAGGGTTGGATACCAGTGTTCACTGAACACGATGGGGTTATGGCTGGCCCTAATAATCTGTGTTTCGTTTGTGAAAAACACTCACCAGAAAGCATGTAAGTAGATCTGTCTGTCTGTCTGTATGTCTGTCTGTCTGTCTGTCTATCTATCTATCTATCTATCTATCTATCTATCTATCTATCTATCTTTCTTTGTATGTATGTATGTGTGTATGTGTGTATGTATGTATGTATGTATGTATGTATGTATGTATGTATGTCTGACTGTCTGCCTGTCTGTCTGTCTGTCTCTGTCTCTCTGTCTGTCTCTGTCTCTGTCTCTGTCTCTCTCTCTCTCTCTCTCTCTCTCTCTCTCTCTCTCTCTCTCTCTCTCTCTCTCTCTCTCTCTCTCTCTCTCTGTGTGTGTCTCTCTTTTTCTCTCTCTCTATCTATCTATCTATGTATTTATTTATTTAGTTATTTAGTTATTTATTTATCTATCTGTCTATCTATCTACATTTGCATATATCTGCTATCTATCTGCTATCTATCTATCTATCTATCTATCTATCTATCTATCTATTATATATCTCTGTCTATCTATATATCTATCTATCTATCTATATATATATATATATATATATATATATATATATATATATATATATATATATATATATATATATATATATATATATATATATATATATATATTAGTAAGTGCGGACGTTCTCGTAGATGTGTAACACACGTCAGTATACTCGGATGTTCATGTAGTTTGTGTTACATATTTCAGTAGGTGCGGACGTTCACGTAGTTTGTTTTACATATTTCAGTATGTGCGGACGTTCACGTAGTTTGTGTTATATATTTCAGTATGTGCGGACGTTCACGTACTTTGTGTTAGAAATTTCAGTATGTGTGGGCGTTCACGTAGTTTGTTTTACATATTTCAGTATGTGCGGACGTTCACGTAGTTTGTGTTATATATTTCAGTATGTGCGGACGTTCACGTACTTTATGTTACATATTTCAGTATGTGCGGGCGTTCACGTAGTTTGTTTTACATAGTTCAGTATGTGTGGGCGTTCACGTAGTTTGTTTTACATATTTCAGTATGTGTGGGCGTTCACGTACTTTGTTTTACATATTTCAGTATGTGTGGACGTTCACGTAGTTTCTGTTATATATTTCAGTATGTGCGGACGTTCACGTAGTTTGTGTTATATATTTCAGTAGGTGCGGACGTTCATGAAGTTTGTGTTACATATTTCAGTATGTGCGGACGTTCACGTAGTTTGTGTTACATATTTCAGTATGTGCGGACGTTCACGTAGTTTGTTTTACATATTTCAGTATGTGCGGACGTTCACATAGTTTGTGTTACATATTTCAGTATGTGCGGACGTTCACGTAGTTTGTGTTACATATTTCAGTATGTGCAGACGTCCACAAAATTTGTGTTACATATTTCAGTATGTGCGGACGTTCACAGTTTGTGTTACATATTTCAGTATGTGCGGACGTTCACGTAATTTGTGTTACATATTTCAGTATGTGCGGTCGTTCACATAGTTTGTGTTACATATTCCAGTATGTGCGGACGTTCACGTACTTTGTGTTAGATATTTCAGTATGTGTGGGCGTTCACGTAGGTTGTTTTACATATTTCAGTATGTGTGGGCGTTCACGTACTTTGTTTTACAAATTTCAGTATGTGCGGACGTTCACGTAGTTTGTGTTATATATTTCAGTATGTGCGGACGTTCACGTAGTTTCTGTTATATATTTCAGTATGTGCGGACGTTCACGTAGTTTGTGTTATATATTTCAGTAGGTGCGGACGTTCACGAAGTTTGTGTTACATATTTCAGTATGTGCGGACGTTCACGTAGTTTGTGTTACATATTTCAGTAGGTGCGGACGTTCACGAAGTTTATGTTACATATTTCAGTATGTGCGGACGTTCACGTAGTTTGTGTTACATATTTCAGTATGTGCGGACGTTCACGTAGTTTGTTTTACATATTTCAGTAGGTGCGGACGTTCACATAGTTTGTGTTACATATTTCAGTATGTGCGGACGTTCACGAAGTTTGTGTTAGATATTTCAGTATATGCGGACGTTCACGTAGTTTGTGTTACATATTTCAGTATGTGCGGACGTTCACGAAGTTTGTGTTATATATTTCAGTATGTGCGGACGTTCACGTACTTTGTGTTAGATATTTCAGTATGTGTGGGCGTTCACGTAGTTTGTTTTACATATTTCAGTATGTGCGGACGTTCACGTAGTTTGTGTTATATATTTTAGTATGTGCGGACGTTCACGTACTTTGTGTTAGAAATTTCAGTATGTGTGGGCGTTCACGTAGTTTGATTCACATATTTCAGTATGTGCGGACGTTCACGTAGTTTGTGTGATATATTTCAGTATGTGCGGACGTTCACGTACTTTGTGTTAGATATTTCAGTATGTGCGGGCGTTCACGTAGTTTGTTTTACATAGTTCAGTATGTGTGGGCGTTCACGTAGTTTGTTTTACATATCTCAGTATGTGTGGGCGTTCACGTACTTTGTTTTACATAGTTCAGTATGTGCGGACGTTCACGTAGTTTGTGTTACATATTTCAGTATGTGCGGACGTTCACGTAGTTTGTTTTACATATTTCAGTATGTGCGGACGTTCACGAAGTTTGTGTTAGATATTTCAGTATGTGCGGACGTTCACGTAGTTTGTGTTACATATTTCAGTATGTGCAGACGTCCACAAAATTTGTGTTACATATTTCAGTATGTGCGGACGTTCACAGTTTGTGTTACATATTTCAGTATGTGCGGACGTTCACGTAATTTGTGTTACATATTTCAGTATGTGCGGTCGTTCACATAGTTTGTGTTACATATTCCAGTATGTGCGGACGTTCACGTACTTTGTGTTAGATATTTCAGTATGTGCGGGCGTTCACGTAGTTTGTTTTACATAGTTCAGTATGTGTGGGCGTTCACGTAGTTTGTTTTACATATTTCAGTATGTGTGGGCGTTCACGTACTTTGTTTTACATATTTCAGTATGTGTGGACGTTCACGTAGTTTGTGTTATATATTTCAGTATGTGCGGACGTTCACGTAGTTTGTGTTATATATTTCAGTATGTGCGGACGTTCACGTAGTTTGTGTTATATATTTCAGTAGGTGCGGACGTTCACGAAGTTTGTGTTACATATTTCAGTATGTGCGGACGTTCACGTAGTTTGTGTTACATATTTCAGTATGTGCGGACGTTCACGTAGTTTGTTTTACATATTTCAGTATGTGCGGACGTTCACATAGTTTGTGTTACATATTTCAGTATGTGCGGACGTTCACGAAGTTTGTGTTAGATATTTCAGTATGTGCGGACGTTCACGTAGTTTGTGTTACATATTTCAGTATGTGCAGACGTCCACAAAATTTGTGTTACATATTTCAGTATGTGCGGACGTTCACAGTTTGTGTTACATATTTCAGTATGTGCGGACGTTCACGTAATTTGTGTTACATATTTCAGTATGTGCGGTCGTTCACATAGTTTGTGTTACATATTCCAGTGTGTGCGGTCGTTCACGTAGTGTGTGTTACATATTTCAGTATGTGCGGACAGCATGGAGGTTGTTCTGGTCGTCGACGGTTCCTTCAGCATCGGCGCTACGACGTTCAACAACAATGTCAAGGCCGTGCTACGTAATTTCGCTACTATCCTGTTTTACCTCGGCAAGGACGTCTCCGTAGGCCTTGTTCTGTACAGTCACGTGATTGACAAAGTCATAGACCTCACTGATGACGTCACGAGATATCGGACGGGAGTAGATGGTCTGCCTTATCCCGCAGGCGGCACGTACACTGATTTAGGAATCAAGTCGGCTGCTGAGATGTTTAGAAGACTTGGGAAAGCAGGAGTGACTAAGGTCAGACGTTCACCCGACCCTACCCCCTCCCCCGAAAAAAACAAGGAAACAATCAAATAAAACACACACACACACACACAAAACCGTCTCTCTCTCTCTCTCTCTCTCTCTCTCTCTCTCTCTCTCTCTCTCTCTCTCTCTCTCTCTCTCTCTCTCTCTCTCTCTCTCTCTCTCCCTGTGTGTGTGTGAGAGAGAGAGAAAGAAACGGTTTTTCTTCTCATTTATATAGGCAGGATGCGAATGTTGTTAGGTGTGTGTGTGTGTGCGTGTGTGTGTGTTATCAACTGTTTAACTGTTATTAATAGCCCTTCTGCCCCCCCCCCCCCCCCCCCCCCCCCCCCCACCCGCTATTATAAGTTATGTATACTTGAAAAATAATGCGTATTTTTTAATATTACAGCCGTTTTTGATAAATGAAATGAGACATCACTTAGATTTTATAGTTTAAATTATCCATTTCTGGTCATCCTGGTGTTTCTAATAACAAATGGGTTTTTTTCTTAATGTTGAAAACGCACGTACCTCCGGGAAGTAACCTTTATGGACCTAAACTCCAGTCTGTTGTTCACATGCATTTTCCCCGTTTCGACGTCACACACTGTTGTTTCACTCTATTGAATGAATGAATGAATGTTTAACGACACCCCAGCACGAAAATCACTCTATTGTAACTTTATCCAAATGAAGAAGAAAATGTTTTATTTAACGACGCACTCAACATATTTTATTTACGGTTATGTGGCGTCGGACATATATTGAGAGAGGAAACCCGCTGTCGCCACTTCATGGGCTACTCTTTTCGATTAGCAGCAAGGGATCGTTTATATGCACCATCCCACAGACAGGATAGTACATACCACGGCCTTTGATATGCCAGTCGTGGTGCACTGGCTGTTACTCAAATGTGTTACAGGTTTGCAGATTAACCGATATTAGTGCCTGTTTTCGCGGGATGAAACTAGGGTCTGAGACTTTAACACACAAACATGTCGCTTCCTATTGACAGATAATGATGGGAATCAAGGTTGCTATTGACAGATAATGATTGTAATCACGGTTGCCTTTGACAGATAATGATTGTAATCACCGTTGTTAACGACAGATAATGATTGGAATCAAGGTTGCTATTGACAGATAATGATTGTAATCACGGTTGTTAACGACATATAATGATTGGAATCAAGGTTATTAATGACAGATAATGATTGTAATCACGGTTGCTGTTGACAGATAATGATTCTAATCACGGTTGTTATTAACGGATAATGATTGTAATCACGGTTGATATTAACAGATAATGATTTTAATCAAGGTTGGTAATGACAGATAATGAGTGTAATCACGATTGGTATTAACAGATAATGATTTTAATTAACAGATAATGATTTTAATTATTATCAGATAATGATTTTAATTATTAACATATAATTATTGTAATTATTAACAGATAGTGATGGTAATCACGCGTTTCTGCTGACAGATAATGATTGTAATTATTAACAGATAATGGTTGTAATCACGCGATGGTCTTAACAGATAATGATTGTAATTATTGGCAGATAATTCTTGTAATTATTAATAGATAATGATCGTAATCACGCGATGGTCTTAACAGATAATGATTGTAATTATTGGCAGATAATGCTTGTAATTATTAATAGATCATGATTCTAATTATTAACAGATAATGATTTTAATTATTAACATATAACGATTTTAATTATTAACAGACAGTGTTGTGATTATTAACAGATAATGATTGTAATCACGGACGGTCAGTCTGCCAACCCTCAAAGGACGTCACAGGAAGCGGCTGCCGCTAGACGTAGTAACATCACGATATTCGCCGCTGGGGTCGGTCACACGCCAACGTCGGAGCTGCAGGCCATGGCGACGTCACCACAACACGTACTGACCGCCGACAACTACGACGAGATGTCTACGCTACTGGCAGGATTAACCAAGAACTGTGCTGGTCAGTGTGTCCGTTTGTCCGTCCATTGTTCGTGTGTCTATCCATGCATTCATTCTCTCGCGGAATTATTCATTCTCACCTTCACAGGATAAAGACGATATCCTACGTCATTAACTACCTGTTGTCTATATATCCTACGTCATTAACTATCTGTTGTCTATATATCCTACGTCATTAACTATCTGTTGTCTATATATCCATGTGGCTTTCCGTCCTTCCATGCAGGCATTCATCCATTCACAGGCCCACTCTGTTATTCATTAATTCATATGTCCATCCTTCCATACATACATACATACATACATTTATGCATCCATCCATTACCCAGTGGTAAAACGTTCGCTTGATGCGCGGTCGGTCTGGGATCGATCCCCGTCGGTGGGCCCATTGGGCTATTTCTTGTTCCAGCCAGTGCACTACGATTGGTATATCAAAGGCCGTGGTATGTACTACCCTGTCTGTGGGATGGTGTATATAAAAGATCCATTTCTGCTAATCAAAAAGAGTAGCCCATGAAGTGGCGACAGCGGGTTTCCTCTCTCAATATATGTCCGACGCCACATAACCGTAAATAAAATATGTTGAGTGCGTCGTTAAATAAAACATTTTCTTCTTCATTTGGATAAAGTTACAATAGAGTGATTTTCGTGGCGACAGCTGGTTTCCTCTCTCAATATCTGTGTGGTCCTTAACCATATGTCTGGCGCCATGTAATCGTAAATAAAATATGTTGAGTGCGTCGTTAAATAAAATATTTCCTTCCTTCCTTCCATCGTACATCCATTAATTCATCTATACATTAATTAATTCATCCATCCATACAATAATCGTTCTGTCTGTCCGTGCATCAAACAATCCATCCATCCATTCGTCCTTTCATACATCTAGTAACCTGGCTGCCATCCACTCATTTATCTATCCATTCTTCCATCCATCCATCCATCAATCCACGTGTCCATCTACACACATCCAACCACCCATCCATCAATCAATCCACCCTCCATCCACCCACACATCCAATTATCCTTCCACCCTTCCATCCATCCATCCATCCACCCACAAATTCATTCATCCATCCTGCCATCCATATATCCATTAATTCATTCATTGAAACGACTGGCCAACTATTCAGGCAACCTACCGTTTGTCCATGAACATTTCTTTGTAGAAATATATTAAATATTTTCTCATTGTTGAATGGAATGTAACATTGTTGACGATTCACGTACCAGGTCAATATTAGCATAGTAAATAATAATCCTTCGAAACAGTGAAGATCTCGTCGAGTATTTTTACACTTCGGTTTTTCTTTGATTACTCTGCGATCCTATAACACTTTCTTTGATATATTTCCCACTCCCACACGTGTCATTGTGTTGTTTGGGTAACGCAGTCCTATTGTCTATCATCCAACACACTTATTACCTTTCCACCCGACAAAGAGAGAAAAAACAGAGATACAGACAGACAGACAGACAGACACACACACACACACTCACACACACACACACATACACACACACAGATAGTCACACCTACAAATAGATAGACAGACAGATAGATAGAATAGACAAACATACAGACAGACAGACAGACAGACAGACAGACAGAGAGGTAGGTAGGTAGGTAGATAGATAGATAGATAGATAGATAGATAGATAGATAGATAGATAGATAGATATAGATAGATAGGAAACCCGCTACATGTTTTCTAATGCAGCAAGGGATCTGTTATATGCACTTTCCCACATACAGGAACACACATACCACGGCCTTTTGTCCAGGTGTGGTGCACTGGTTGGAACGAGAAAAAACATAATCAGCTGAATGGATCCACCGATGTGGTTCTATCCTCCGACGCAAGCACCTCAAGCGATCACTCAACCGACTGAGCTAAATCCCGCCCCTAGCGGACAAAGAGACAGATAGATAGATAGATAGATAGATAGATAGATAGATAGATAGATAGATAGATAGATAGATAGATACATGTAGATAGAAAGATAGATAGATAGATGGATAGATAGATAAATAGATAGATAGATAGATAGATACATGTAGATAGAAAGATAGATAGATAGATGGATAGATGGATAGATAGATAGACGGATAGATGGATAGATGCATAGATGGATAGATGGATAGACAGATAGACAGATGGATAGATGGATGGATAGATAGATGGATGGATGGATGAATGGATGGATCGATGGATGGATGGATGGACGGACGGACGGACGGACGGACGGACGGACAAATCTATTGATCGATAGATGGACAGATGAACAGATAGACAAACAGACAGACATGCAAGTAGGTAGATAGGCAGGCAGACAGATAGACAGATGGATGGGCGGAAGGGTGGACGGACGGACAGACAGTAGACGAACGAAGGAAACAAAGAAGTAAATAAACAATGAAATAAATAAATGCATAAATATAGATATAAATACATATATATGAAAAATAAATAATAAAAACCTTGTGTTTGTTACAGTTGACGGCGGATGGACTGAGTGGCGACGTCTGGGTTACGGCCCTTGCAGCTCGACTTGTGGCCCGGGAACTCAGTTAACGTACGAAATACGTTACTGCTCAAACCCAACACCACGGGACGGAGGTGCGAGCTGCATCAACTCCAACACACGGATCTTCTCTGAACAGTGTACAAAACAAGTGCCCTGTCCAAGTTCTGGTTTGTTCTTTGCCGTTGTTGGGTGAAGGTTTTCTGCAGTTACCCATTTCACAAAGTTTACGTCTGCGACTAGCAGTTATGCATGTCGTATGTTTTAAACGTGTCTGACATCCATTTTAAAAAGGAAATTACATCCTAGCGGAATATGGTGCATTTTAAGGACAAAATGAAATAAAAAGTGTGTACTGCAGAGTATAATTGTTGTACTATATAATAATAATAATAATAATAATAATAATAATAATAAAAAAATAAAATCCCATCGAAAAAAAACAAAAACAATAATAATAATAATAATAATATATAAAAATATATATATATAATAATAATAATAATAATAATAATAATACGAAGAAGAAGAATTGTGGTTTAGTCGTAGATTTATGTTTACGTGCAGAACTAGGCTTTACGATGTTTGGTTAAATTGGTAACTGATATCGATGTATAAATGTTTTTCTCTTCTGATTATTCTTCTGATTCTCTCTCTCTCTCTCTCTCTCTCTCTCTCTCTCTCTCTCTCTCTCTCTCTCTCTCTCTCTCTCTCTCTCTCTCTCTCTCTCTCTCTCTCTCTCTCTCTCTCTCTCCATAAAGGTCGAAATACCATATGTTAACCCAAATAGAAATAGTTTAAAATATGCTGTGGAGTGGTTAACCAAATACTTATTTTGTTGTCCAGGCCTGTGTGACGATGTTAAGATGGTCAATGGAGTCGGCTTCAGACTGCACCCCCGGGACTGCGACAAGTTCATACAGTGTTACAGCCGGCCTGACGGGTACACACTGGGCGTGGTCAGGACGTGTTCTTACGGACGATACTGGAACCAGGAGGAGGTGATGTGTGACGAAGCGTGCCGGGTGGACTGCCCAATAGGTAGGTATGTTCTGGCCTGGTGTTCATAAAACGTACCGGCGTCGATACGGCTGGTAGGTGATGGGTTCGCAGCCCGGTACCGGCTCCTACCCATAGCGAGGTTTAATGACTCAGTGGGTAGGTGTAAAACCACTACACCCTCTTCTGTCTCACTAAATACTAACCACTAACAACTAACCCACTATCCTGCACAGACAGTACAGATAGCTGAGTTGTGTTGTCAGCACAGCGTGCTTGAACCTTAATTGGATGAAAGCACGAAGATAAGTTGAAAATGAATAATGAATGAATCGGAAGACGTTTTGAGTGTAGAGAGTAGCCCAGTGGTAAAGCGCTTACCTGATGCGCGGTCGGTCTGGGATCGATCTCTATCGGGTAGTGCATTGGACTATTTCTCATTCTAACCTCTCTCACTGACCACTAACCCACTGTTCTGGACAGACGGCCCAGATAGCTGAGATGTGTGCTTGGGTTAGTGTGCCGGAAACTTAAAGGGGCATTCCTGAGTTTGCTGCATTGTAAAATGTTTCCGACTAATAAAATATTTCTACGATTGAACTTACATATTAAATATATTTTCTTGTTTAGAATATCAGTGTCTGTATATTCAATGTCTTTCTGGTCGTCTTAATATTTGTAAGAAGCCCAAACTGGATTTTGTTTTCAAATAAAAAAATATATTTTAGGAAATAATTGAAATTTAACTTAGTACAAATATTGGAACGATCAGGAACACGTTTAATATATATCCACTAATATTTTATGCAGAAAAATATATTTGATATGAAATTACAATCGTTAAAAAGTTTCTGTTAGTCGATAACATCTTACAAATTGCAGCAAACTCAGAAATGTCCCTTTAACTGAAAATAATTATAAACAAACAACAATTCGGCGTATTTTCGTGTTTACATTCATTTAATTTTCAAGGATGTTGTCAGGAGCTGAATCTACTTCAGTCGGTAGAGCGTTCGCCTGAGGTGCTTGGGTCGTAGGATCGAATCGCCCCAACCAGTGCATCACGACTGGTATATCAAAGGCCGTAGTTTGTATTTTTCTGTCTGTAAGAAAGTGTATATTGAAGATCTCTTGCCACTAATGGGAAAAAAATGTAGCGGGTTTCCTCTCTAAGTCTATAATTATGTCAGAATTGACAAATTGAAAAATGTAGCGGGTTTCCTTATTAAGTTTATAACTATTTCAGAATTACCAAATGTTTGATATACAATAAATAGTTTGGTCGTTAAACAAAATTATTTTTTAACTTTAAATTTTAATCTTCTTCACGAAAATCTGTTGGTTGTAGAAAGATGTAAAAACGACTGCATTTCCACGTACAAGATGGACGGAAGTTGCCGAGGATACTGGTCATGTGACGAGGAGAAGTCGGAACCTCAGTGCTGTCCAATGGGATTCGCCTACGTCAGCAAGAGGGGTTGTCTGTTAGATTTTACGTGCCGAGATCAGTGCCCAATGATATGTACCGGTGAAGGTAAAGTTTTATTTTAAATTTTAATTTTAATTATTTTTAATTTAAATTTTAATTTTTGATTTTGATTTTGATTTTGATTTTTTGATTTTTCGTTTTGATTTTGATATTTTGGTTTTCGTTTTCAGTTTTCAGTTTTAATTTTCGCTTCTTTTTTTTTTTTTTTTTTTTTCCTTTTTGGTCAGTGAATCCAGTTTGGCTTGCTAAAAAAAAAAATCTCACTGACAAACCCGTTTTTCGTAATCAAAACAGTATCTCAGCACAAAGCAGAGTCAAAGGGTGATTTTGGTAAAGTCGTGATTGTTTTCGTGAATCACTCACAGATTCCTCATTTGTAGGAGGACTGCCACTCCACAGGGGATCCGTTATAGGAAAAGTAAAGTTTGTTTTATTTAACGACGCCGCTAGAGCACATTGATTTTTTTATCTTATCATCGGCTATTGGACGTCAAACATATGGTCATTCTGACACTGTTTTTAGAGGAAACCCGCTGTCGCCACATAGGCTACTCTTTTTACGACAGGCAGCAAGGGATCTTTTATTTGCACTTCCCACAGGCAGGATAGCACAAACCATGGCCTTTGTTGAACCAGTTATGGATCACTGGTCGGTGCAAGTGGTTTACGCCTACCCATTGAGCCTTGCGGAGCACTCACTCAGGGTTTGGAGTTGGTATCTCGATTAAAAATCCCATACCTCGACTGGGATCCGAAACCAGTACCTACCAGCCTGTAGACCGATGGCCTGCCACGACGCCACCGAGGCCGGTTCCGTTACAGGAAGTCACTTCGTTGCGCTGCCTATTTCATACACCAAGGGTGGGACGTAGCCCAGTGGTATAGCGCTCGCTCGATGGGCGGTCGGTCTGGGGTCGATCCCCATCGGTGGGCTCATTGGGTTATTTATTGTTCTAGCCAATGCACCACGACTGGTATATCAAAGGCCGTTGTATGTACTACCCTGTCTGTGGGATGGTGCATATAACAGATCCCTTGATGCTAATCGAAAAGAGTAACCCATGAAGTGGCGACAGCGGGTTTACTCTCTCATTATCTGTGTGGTCCTTAACCATATGTTTACACCTACCCATTGAGCCTTGCGGAACACTCACTCAGGGTTTGGAGTCGGTATCTCGATTAAAAATCCCATGCCTCGACTGGGATCCGAACCCAGTACCTACCAGCCTGTAGACCGATGGACTGCCACGACGCCACCGAGGCCGGTTACATACAAAAGATGATCAAAAGCATCATTTATTTTGCCAAAACTGGTAATGTTTACGTTTTCTCATTTTGGGATTTTCGGGCAGTATATTAAATGCTATTGTTTGTCTTCTACGTTTTTAGTCGGTTTGGGATCGATCCCCGTCTGGGGCCTATTGGGCTATTTCTCGTTCCAGCCAGTGCGCCACGATTGGTGTAACAAAGGCCGTGGTATGTGCTGTCTTGTCTGTGGGGAAGTGCATATAAAAGATCCCTTGCTGCATTATGAAAATGTAGCGGATTTCCTCTCTAAATTACCAAATGTTTGACATCCAATAGCTGATGATTAGTTAGTCAATGTGCTCTAGTGGTGTCGTTAAACAAACAAAAACAAACAAACCAATAAAACTCTATATGTCAAAAGACTATATGTCAAAATTACAAACATTTTGACATCCAATTGGCGATGATTAGTAAATAAATGTGCTCTAGTGGTGTCGTTAAACAAACAAACTTTAACTTCCACGTGTATACAATTGTATACTACAATTTCATTTCAGCGGTCGTTTACGTTATAGATATGTGTGATGGAAATATGCATCTCTCTCTTTCGTATTTCACTGTGTATTGTTTTAAAAAGTCTTCTTTTTTTAATTTAACGACACCACTAGAGCACATTGATTTAAAATGTGCTGGGGTGTCATTACACAAACATTTTTTTCTCAACAGACACTGATTAAACAATGTGCTGGGGTGCCATTAAACAAACATGTTTTTCTCAACAGCCACTGATTAAACAATGTGCTGGGGTGTCGTTAAACTAACATCCCTTTCCTTTGTTCCCCAGAGGTGTGTAACAGCCGGCCAGTGTGGACGGACGCACACAGATATGAGCAGAGTTCGGACAGACCAGGCTGGGTGGAGAACGCGTGTATGAAGTCCAGTCTCTACTTCGACATTGTCGCGTGTCAGTGTTCTACGGCACCCACGACAGGTACAGAAAACAGCCATTCGTTCATTCGATGTTGTAGCTGGTAGGTACTGGGTTCGAATCCGTGAGAAGATATAAGAGCGCTATATCAACTTCTCTTTCACTAACCACTGACTACTAACTCACTTTCCCGGACTGATAGCTGACCAGGACAGCGTGCTTGAACATTAATTCGATACATATACGAAAATAAGTATACATAAAATATTAAGGCAGCTATTTTTGTTAGTCCACCATCTTTGTCTTCTGCTGAAAACAACGTTTCGTGAATGTTCCCGTTAAACATACAACAGGTGTAATAATAAAAAAAGGGGGCGGGGCTAAAACAGATTGACAGCTTTTTCATGTTTCGGTTAGGATCATGTCAGCAGTCTATTAATAGTACTCATATTAATTCCAACTTAAGCTGTATCCTAAGTAGATGCGAGCGATTATTTTAGAAATGATTGATTTCCATTGCAGTATCCTAACCGCACGCATACATATCGACATATATTTTTGAGTTAGCAGGCGATATTTTTGTCTTAGTAGGTCATATTTTTGTCTTAGCAGGCCATATTTTTATCTTAGCAGGTCATATTAGTGTCGTAGCAGGCGACATTTTTGTCTTAGCAGGCCATATTTTTATCTTAGCAGGTCATATTTGTGACGTAGCAGGCGACATTTTTGTCTTAGCAGGCCATATTTCTGTTGTAGTAGGCCATATTTGTGTCGTAGTTGGCGATATTTGTGATTTAGCAGGTCATATTTTTGTTTTAGCATGTCATATTTTAGCAGGCCATATTTTGGTCTTAGCAGGCCATATTTTTGTCGTAGCAAGCGATATTGTTTTAGCTGGCCATATTTTTGTCGTAGCAGGTCATATTTTTGTCTTAGCAGGTCATATTTTTGTCTTAGCAGGCCATATTTTGGTCTTAGGCCATATTTTGGTCTTAGCAGGCCATATTTTTGGTCTTAGCGGGCCATTTTTTTGTTTTAGCTTGTCGTATTTTTGTCGTAGCAGGCCATATTTTTGTCGTAGCAGGGCATATTTTTGTCGTAGCAGGCCATATTTGTGACGTAGCAGGCCATATTTTTGTCGTAGCAGGCCATATTTGTGACGTAGCAGGCCATATTTGTGACGTAGCAGGGCATATTTTTGTCGTAGCAGGGCATATTTTTGTCGTAGCAGGCCATATTTTTGTTTTATCAGGCCATATTTTTGTCCTAGCAGGTCATATTTGTTTCTTAGGAGGACATATTTTTGTTTTAGCAGGTCATATTTTTGTCGTAGCAGGCCATATTTTTTTCTCAGGAGGACATATTTCGTTTCGTCTGATAATTCAAAAAGAACAGCGCATCACTGTTTACTTCCTATTTCGAACCTTTCGAGGCCCTCTTCTATTTACACTATATTATAACAATAGCGTCGACTGCAACTATTTTCATGAAAACATTTCTATATATGTTCTCAATGACAAGAGAAATTAAATTAAATTCAAACACCCTGTACTTAATCCCACAAGCGTACGAGACGGGAGATCATTCATTTCATTTCAACTTATTTTCGTTCTTATATCCAATTAAGGTTCAAGCACGCTGTCCTGGGCACACACCTCAGCTATGTGGGCTGTTTGTCCAGGACAGTGGATTAGTTGTTAGTTGGGTAGTGGTTAGTGAGAGAGAAGAGGGTGTAGTGGCCTTACACCTGCCCACTGAACCCTTCAGAACTCGCTTCGGGTTGGAGCCGGTACCGGGTGCGAATCCTGTACCTACCAGTCTGTAGTCCGATGGCTTAACCACGACGCCACCGAGGCCGGTTGACGGGGGATCACGGAGGGTGTACTGCCTTATTACAAACACAAGGATTACCGCAATGTATGGAAATAGATACTCCGAACAATAAAATGTAAGTAATGTCTGATCTCTACTATTAAAAACGGATTTAGTAGTAGAAACTGCACGGTAGTGTTTAAAAACTAGGGTCTGTCGCTTTAATGTATGTATTTTTATGTTTTAATTTTCAAAATGAAATGTTTATTTTCCCTATTAGTTCAGATGTCTGTTGCATCCCTATTCGTATGCCTTTGATTTCTATCAAAAGCCGTAGTATGTGCTATCCTGTCTGTGGAATGGTGCATATAAAAGATCCCTTGCTGCTAATGGAAAAAAATGTAGTGTATTTCCTTTCTAAGACTATATGTCAAAATTACCAAATGAGTGACATTCAATAGCCGATGATTAATCAATCAGTGTGCTGTAGTGGCAGGGCTTCTAGAAAACGTTTTTAATCCACTAGCCATGGGATCAGTTATTTAAAAAATTTACTAGCCACAATTAAACATTCACTAGCCCTACATTACTTGAAGTTAATACTATTTTACTAAACAATAGTAATAATCAGCTATATCACTTAAAGTGGGAGATGGAGCTTATAAACACTAACATTGGGGGTAGGGGTGGGGACCAGGATATTTATATTTACAAAATAGACTTAACTACAGCATTTGTCACACACACAAAATCACTAGCCATCGGGCATGGAAACAATAGTTATTTACCAGCCCAAAATTGAATATCATGAGCCATGGGAGTGGGGCTATCATAATCTAGAAGCCCTGCTAGTGGTGTCGTTAAACAAAACAAACTTCTCTTTTATTATTTTTATTCGCATGGTTCTTCTGTTTGTGTTATTTCAGAGTGCCGGCCACGCATGACCATGGATTTCAGCAATCCTAACCAACTGACCACTGACCCTGTCGTTGTTGTTTCCCGTAGCAACCTAGAGGTGACAGGCAAAGTGGCCGTGTTTTCTGGCAACAGTAAAATTACTACAGACATCAGTATACGCTCTCCTGGTTACCCGATCTCAATACGATTGAACTACAGAGAGGCAGCGGCCGTTAATTCAAGACAGGTCTTAGTGGCTGCGCCTTGGTGCAAACGAGCTTCTTCAGTATCCATGGTGATATTTGTTGACAAAAATGTCATTGGGTTTGAAGTGAAGAATTGGTACGGCATGAAAGAACACATGACCATCCCAACTGACGTAAGTGTGTTATTTGGCTTTTCAATTGTGTTCAACTGATTGGGGTTTTCTCGTTCCAACCAGTGCACACCAACTGGACAAAGGCTGTGGTATGTGCTTTCCTGTATGTGGGAAAGTACATATAAAAGATCCCTTGCTGCATTAAGAAAAATGTAGCGGGTTTCCTCTGCTGACTACGAGTCAGAATTACGAAATGTTTGACATCCAATAGCCGATGATTAATTAATAAATTTGCTCCAGTGGTGTCGTTAAACAAAACAAACTCTTGTAATTGTAGTACGTGACTAACATACTATAGTCCGTCCCATCATTCTATAAACATATTTTTTTGTAAATAATTTTAGTTTGGTTTGACGTAAATAGAGAAGCGAAAGTGTTTTGGCAATAACAAAAATATATTATTTTTCTGTGCAATTTACAAATCAGTCGGCTCAGACATAATTTGTAGTAAATTCCATAGTATGAAAAAAAGTCGTTACCGGATTCTCTCTGAGAATGGCCAATACAGCACAAATCCCCATGTTTTCTCGAGATAAAATTGAAATTTTGAATAAAAGTCAGTATCTATCTGCGATATTTGTATTTTTGCACAGTTCTTTATACTGTTTTTATTTAAATCTTGAATTTTTATATTGATGTTGATCATCACTTTATTTGTTTGCATTACCATAGTTTGACACCCAATAGCCGATGTATTTTTCATGCTGCGGTGTCGTTAACCATTCATTCTGACTATATTTAACAATAAAGTCGATGCTGCGAATCTGTCTATTATATCAATGCTGTGAGTGTGTGTATTATAGCTATCCTGCAAATCTCTATAATAATATATTAATACTCGTATATTGTATTGATACTGTGAGTCAATGTATTATATCAATCATAGGAGTTATTGTATTGTCCTGTGAGGCAATATATCGGTATGTCCTGTGAGTCAATCAGTCCTGTGAGTCTCCATTGCATCATCATGTGCATCAATGTATTATATCATTCGTGTGAGTCAGTGTATTATATAATATCTGTCCTGTGATTCAATATAGTATATGTCCTGTGAGTCTGTACTGTATTATCATATGTGTCAATGTACTGTGTGAGTCAATCTATATATATTGTGTATGTTGGTTATTGTATTATATCACGTTGTGATTCAATATATATATATATATGTGTGTATGTGTGTGTGTGTGTGTGTGTGTGTGTGTGTGTTTTGTATTGTGTATATATCATGTGAATCAGTGTACTGTATCGATAATGTGAGTCAGTGTATTATATTAATCAAGTGACTCTATGTGTTATATCAATCCTGTGCGTCTGTCGCCATTGACTCTATGACATGAACTAAACTAATGTAGGTAATTTGTAATTACAGGAGTAACTATTATTATTTTTGTTTTTATTATTATTAGTGGGATTTTTTGTTTCCAGGGGTTTTCTCTCGACGAATGGAAAGATGTGTTATTCGCGTATGACGGCAAGTACCTCACAGGCACGGTGCAGTCGGGCAAGAATAAACACGCTAGCCGAGTTTACGGTACACAAAATATAGCACGGGATGGATTCCATGCAACCTTTTTTTATTTAAAGACTCAGACCCTAGTTGTAGCACGTGATACATGTACAAACCTGTAACATATTTGGCTATTGGATTTTTGTTTTGGTTTTGTTCAACAACACCACCATAGAGCACATTGATTAATAAAGATCATCGGCTACTGGATGTCAAACATAATGGTAATGAGTCCCTCAGTTTGTGTAGTCCATCAAAGATATATATATATAATATATATAATAACACACATTTAACACACAGCAAGGGATCTTTTATATGCACCATCCCACAGACAGGATAGCACATACCACGGCATTTGATATACCAGTCGTGGTACACTGGCTAGAACGAGAAAAAAAAATCCAATCAGTTAAATGGATCCACCAAGGTGGTTCGATCCTCCGTCGCGAGCACATCAAGGGAGCACTCAACCGACTGAGCTGAATCCCGCCCATATTTGTATAAAGGTACGATAGAGTGAAATAACAGTCTGTGAGCTGAAACAAGGAAATACCTTAAAAGTAAATAAATAATAAAGAAAGCAATTTCTTTTGTTTGACGACACCACTAGAGCACATTGATTTATTTTTAATCATCGGCTATTGGATGTCAAACATTTGGTAATTCTGACATATAGTCTTACAAAGGAAACCCGCTACATTGTTCTTAATGCAGCAAGGGATCTTTTATGTGCACTTTCCCACAGACAGGGTAGACCTCGTCTCAATAGTCAGGATAACCATAAACCCAGAGAGAGAAAGAGAGAGATAGAGAGAGAGAGAAAGAGAGAGAGAGAAACAGAGAAAGAAGTAGAGAGATAGGGAGGGAGGGAGGGAGAGAGAGAGAGAGAGAGAGAGAGAGAGAGAGAGGACAGAGAGAGAGAGAGAGAGAGAGAGAGAGAGAGAGAGAGAGAGATGAGACAGACAGAAATCAGACAAAGAAAGAGAGCGAGCGAGCGAGCGAGCGAATAGAGAGAGAGAGAGAGAGACAGCAGAGAGAGAAAGAAACAAGAAGGCGAGCGAGCGAGAGAGAGAGAGAAGAGAGAGAGGAAGAGAGAGAGAGAGAGAGAGAGAGAGAGAGAGAGAGAGAGAGAGAGAGAGAGAGAGAGAGAGAGAGAGAGAGAAAGAGAGAGAGAGAGAGAGACAGACAGACAGAGAGAGAAAGAGAGCGAGAGAGACAGAGACAGAGAGAGACAGAGACAGACAGACAGACAGAGAGAGAAAGAGAGCGAGCGAGAGAGAGAGACAGAGAGAGAGAGAGAGAGAGAGAGAGAGGAGAGAGAGAGAGAGAGAGAGAACGAGAGAACGAGAGAGAGAGAGAGGGAGGGTGGACGGATAGATAGGAGCATTGGAACGAAACAGAGACAGATACACAGATAGAGACACATACAGCCTAAACATACTCACAGACGCTTTTGCATGGCAACTTAGTATTGTATATTGTGCATGATGAACTTTAAATCAATGAAACACATCTCAGAAAATATGTTTGAACGTATTATATGTGCGTATGTGCGTACGTGTATATTTGTGTTTATCCAAGCCAATACCTGTTTATGATTAATAGTTCCCTGCTCCCTGTAATTTATTTCTACTCCGTGTCTGTGGTTGATTTGCAGCTCCCAAGATAACCATGGTTGAATGTGGGCTGGATTTCGGATCAGACGGAACAACCAGTACATTTAATGGACAGATGGATTTAGTGAGTTTTTCTCTAGTGTTGTTGTATTGGAAATTACTAGTCTAGTGTAAATATACGGAATTACTAGCCGGTGTTCCACTAACACCCTAATATACTATATTAAAAACAATAACTATTACCACATCACACAAATCACAAATATATACACACACGGCACGCCCGCGCACCACATATACACCACACCCGATAAATATAAATATAAATATTAAATCATCAGATAGAATAGATGCTATAGATACACACTACGCGCGCGCGCGCACACATGCGCGCAAAGATCACTCATGCGCCCACACTCTCGCACACAAAACGGACGCGCATATACACAACACCACAAACGGACGCGCAACACTTTCCCCGGGGGGTTTTCCCCCCAAAAAAAAATTGTTTTAAAAGGGGGTTTTTAAATAAAAAACCCCGGGGGGGGTTTTTTTTTTTGGCCCCTTTTTTAAAAAACCCAAAAAAACCAAAACCCCCAAAAAAAAAACCCTTTCCCCAAAAAAAAAAAAAAAAAAAAAAAATAAAAAGGGGAAAAAAAGGGGGTTTTAAACCCAAAAACCAAAAAAAAACCCCAAAAACCCCTTTTTTAACCCCCAAAAAAGGGGCACAAACCCAAAAAAAAAATTTTTTTTCCCGGGAACACGGGTTTTAAAAATTTTCCCAAAAAAACCCCCCTTTTCAAACCAAATTTTTCAAACCCACCAACATTTTTTGGGGCCAAAAAAAAAAGGGGCCCAAATTTTTTTTTTTGGTTTTAACCCTTAATTAAAAAACCCAATATTTAATTTTTTTCCTGGTTTCCAAAAAGGGTTTCCTTTAAATTTGGGTTTTTTGGGATAAAATTCGGAAAGGGTTCAAAAAATTCCTTTTCCCATTAAAATTTTATTAAAAAAAAAATTTTTAAAATTTTTATTTTAAACCCCTTTTTTAATTTGGGAAAAATTTGGAAATAATTTAAAATTAAAAAAAACCCTTTTTTTCAATTTCAAGGTAATTTAAAATTTCCATTTTTTAATAAAAAATTAACATTTTCCCTTTTAAAAATTTTTTTTTTTAAAACAACATTAAATTTTTTTTTTAAAAAATTTTAATTTTTTTTTTAAATTTTTTTTTTTTAAACCTTAGTTTTTTAAAAATTTTTTTTTTTTTAAAATTAAAATTTTTTTTTCCTTTTAAAAATAATTTTTAAAATTTTTTCCGGGCCCTTTTTTCCCAAAATTTTTTAAAAAATTTAAAATTTTTAAAAAATTTTAAAAAAAATTTAAAAGGGCAAGGGAAACCAACAAATTTCCCTTTCCCAAAAAAGGTTTTTTAAAAAAGGGCCTTAATTTAAAAATTTTGGGTTTACCTTTAAATTAAACCTTCCAATTTAAAATTTAAAAATGGTTTTTAAAAAAATTTTGTTTTTCCCCAAAAAACCCTTTTAAAAAAATTAAAAAACCTTTTAAAAAAAATTTCCATTTTTAATTTTTATTTTTTACAAATTAAAAACCCAATTTTTTTTTTTCCCCCCCTTTTAAATTTTTAAAAAAAAGATGTTTTTTTGGGGTTTTAAAAGGGGGTTTCCAAAAGGGGAAAAACCCTTTCCCAGGGTTTAAACCCCCCCCCTTTTTCAAAAAAATTTTAAATTTGGGGGTTTTAATTCAAGGTTTTATTTTTCCTTTTTTTCCCCCAAAAATTTTCCCAATTCATTTAAATTTTTGCTTCCGGGTTAACCTTTTTGGTTTTTTTTTAAAAATTTTCCCCCCCCTTTTTTTTTTTTTAAAAAATTTTTAAAAATTTCAAAAAAAAAAAAAAAACCCCCCCCAAATTCAAATTTAAAAAATTTTTTTTTTAAAATTTTAAAAATTTTTTGGGAGAAAATTTAAACCCCAAATTTTTTTTTAAAAAATTTTCCCAAAATTTTTTTCCCCGGGGCCAAGGGTTTTTTTTTCCCCCCTTAAAAGCCAAACAACCTTTTTCCTTTAAAAAAAATTTTTTTTTACCCTTACCCAATTTTTTTTCCCCCAAAATTTTGGGTTTTTTTGGAAAAAACCCCTTAAAAAACCCCCCCCCCCCAAAAACCCCCGGGGCCCCAAAAACCCCAAAATTTGGTTTTTAAACTTAAATTGGGGAAAAGGGGTTTTTGGGCCCTTTTTTTTTTCCCCGGGGGGGGGTTTTTTTTTTAAAAAAAAGGGTTTTTGGTTTAAAAAACCTTCCCGGGGGGAAAAAAAATTTTTTTTAAAAAAAAAATTTTTTTAAAAACCCCAAACCTTTTTTTTTTTTAAAAATTTTTCCCCAAAATTTTTGGGGAAGGGTTTTTTTGGGGGGGGCCCAAAAAGGGGGGCCGGGAAAAAAAACCCCCCCCCCCTTTTTTCCAAAAATTTTTAAATTTTAAAAAAAATTTTTAAATTTTAAAACCGGTTTTGGTTTTAAGGGGCCCCTTGGTTTCAATAAAAAATAAAAACCCCCTTTTAAAAATTTAATTTCCCTTTAAAAATTTTTTTTTAAAAAAAAAATTTAAAAAAGGGTTGGGTTTTTCCCCCCCTTTTTTGGGGGGGCCGGTTTCCCCCCCGGCCCCCAAAAGGCCCCCCTTTAAAAAATTTGGAACCCCCAAAAAAAAAAAAATTCCTTTTTTTTAAAATTTTTTTCCCCCGGGTTTTTTTTTTAAAAATTAACAGAAAAGGAAAATTTTTCCAATTTTTTTAAAAAACCAAGGGGGTTTTTTGGGGGTTTTCCCCCTTTTTTTTTTACTTAATCTTTTAAATAGTAGTTACGCAAACCGGTCTCAAAATTGCATAATAACTGAAAGTATATACTGATTTTCATTGGCCAGTAATTAATGTTAACACACACGCAGGGTTGTAAATTGTGTCGGGGTATTCGCTAACCGTATATTATGCATATACTTATTTTTTTTAAATAGTAGTTACGCAAACCGGTCTCAAAATTGCATAATAACTGAAAGTATATACTGATTTAAAAAAAAATAAAAAAATTGCGGAATGTATGCCTTGAATAAAGGAAGGACATGCTTTATTTAACGACGCACTCAACACATTTTATTTACGGTTATATGGCGTCGGAGATTCCGAATAATTTCATATACTACGACATTGTTTTTGTAAACTTTTCAGTGATTACGTTTGGGATCGATTAATTGTATACATAATCGTACAAGACAGGGGACAGGGTTGGGCAAAACAAAACAAACTTATTCATGGCATTTCGGGTTGTATATTGTCAATATATTAAAAATTACACCCAAAACTGCGGGTTACGAATTACCCAAATGTTTGACATACAATAGATAGCTCTAGTGTGTGTTTAAATACAATAAAACAAAATTCTAACTTCTCTCATCCAACGAATCGTTAAAACGTACCGATATGATAATATGACCTTCATGCATGCTCAGTCTTGTTGTGTATAATTCATGATAAAAAAAAATTTAAAATACATAAATAAAAGATAAAAGAACTGTTTTATTTTAACGACGCACTCCACACATTTTATTTACGGTTATATGGGCGTTCAGACATCTGGTTAAAAAGACCACACAGATTTTGAGAGGAAACCCGTTGTCGCCACTACAGGGCTATACTTCTTTCCTATTAGCAGTAAGGGATCTTTTTTATTGCGCTTCCCACAGGCAGGATAGCACAAACCCATGGCCTTTGCTGAACCAGGTATACGATCACTGGTGGGCTGCAAGTGGTGTAAACCTACAACCATGGAGCATTGCGGAGCACTCACTCAGGGTTTGGAGTTGGTATCGGGATAAAAATCCCATTGCCTCGAGGGGGATCCAAACCCATGTACCTACCAGCCTGTAGACCGATGGCCTAACCACGACACCACCGAGGCCGGTCCCTTTAAAGTTCAAAGGCCATAAAGGTGATAAATTAGTAAATCGACATAAAACTCAAACTTGATCCGTCATAGTACATGATAAAACTATACACAAAATATCAGCTCAATATCTTGAGGCATTGCAAAACAAAATCAGGAAAACATCTTTTTTTTATCGCCTAAGTTCAAGGGCCATAACTCTGTCACAAATTGGTAAATCGCTATAAAAGTCAAACCCGATCAGGACATGGCCCGAATTTACAAAGCCTGTTTTACACGTGAATAACTAGATACATTTACAACATTGTTTAAACACCTGTATAAGTAAAATGAAGTAAACTCTTGGCAAACCAAGTACAAATTAAAATGTAGCCCCCTTTTGTTTTTGCGATGAACCGTTAAAAAAATGTGCCAAAATTCCTTCAAGAAATTGCACACTACTTTCCTTTTTGACTTCAATAGCATCAAAATTTCTTCGACTCACTACCGATTCCAGTTGGTGCTTTCTTGCACTTGCCAGTGCGGGCAATCCCCTCCTCCACCCACTCCAACCCTTTTCCTGTCCTGGATGGATGAGCCAGCCGAGGCCGGCACCTGCGCCCAGGACAGGGGTGCGCTACAACAGTTTGTCCTGAATGTGCACGTAAAACCCTATGACCTGACCTGACCTCAGATATGGGCCGAATTTACAATGCCTGTTTGTGTCTTACACATGTGTAACTTCATACCATGGTAAAATGTATAAACCCTGTAGTTTACTGACACAGTAATGAATTTATAAATCTGAGTATATTTGAGTCACGACTTGTTTTTAGTACAACTTTACATTTGTCTTCTTTATTGAGCTCGCTCGATGCGCGGTCGGTCTCGGTCGATCTCTGTCGGTGGGGCCCATTGGACTATGTCTCGTTTTTCTTCCAGTGCACCGATGACTGGTGGTTTCCAAAGGCCCGTGATATGTACTACACCCAGTCACCTGGGATGGTTCATAGAAGACAGCATTCGGCTAATCCAAAACTTCCCGTAAATGTAAACTTGTTTGTGTGACGTCGTTACCTAAACCACAGATCCCTTATGTGATTCATGATAACCTTGCTCCTCGGCTTGTACAGGAAACATAGTCTCTCCTTTGTGGACTTGGAGTGTCCCACCGTGATCTATCATTCCCAGTTCATCGGGTTCCAATGTGTTGCAGAATTCAAGACAGTCTTCATACTCTACTTCCGGATGAATGAGAAAAAACAAACAGAAGACAACAGAGCTCAGTTTGGAAAGGGCGAGCAGATAAAGGGACATAGTTCTGTTTCGGACTTCAATTGATGTGAACCAACTGTTTAGTGTTGATTACTCCAGAATCGGTGTCTGGCTATTTTTGTGAGCAGCAATCTTCAGTGTCTGAACATGGGCTAACATCTTGGCAGGTCTGACACTAACATCTAGTTTCGTCAAAATCTTTATAGAAAACGTGATTTGAAATGAAACCCAGACTCGGATTGTGAGATTGTGAGTCAGCGAAAGATTGCGTTTTCAGGTCTACGTTCAGTCCCCTTAAAAACTTCAGCCAGATCACCAGAGATTTTCAAAAGGGGGAAAAGAAGGGGAAAAAAGGAAAAGGAAAGGGAAAGGGGAAAGGGGGAAGGGAGAGAAGGGGGGGGGGGGAGGGGAAGGGGGAAGGAAGAAAGGGGAGAGGGGGAGAGGGGGGAGGAAAAGGGAGGGGAAAGGGAGGAAAGGGGAAGGGAGGGGGGGAGGGGGGGAGGAAAGGGGGGGGGGGGGGGGAAAGAAAGGGGGGGGAGGGGAAAGAGAAGGGGGAGAAGGAGGGGGAAAGGGGGAAAGAGGGGGGGGGGGGGAAAGGGAAGAAAGAGAAAGGAAAGGAAGGGGGGGGAGGAGGAGAAGGAAGGAAAAAGGAAGGGGGGAAAGAGGAGGGAAAGGAAGAGAAAGGAGGAAAGGGAAGGGGAAGGGGGGAAGAAGAAAAAGGGAAAAGGGGGGGAGGAAAAAAGAGAAAAGGGGGAAAAAAGAGGGAAGGGGAAAAAGGGGGGGGGAGGGGGGGGAGAGAGAGGAAAAAAGGGAGAGAAGGGGGAGAGGGAGGAGGGGAAAAGGGGAGAAAAAGAGGAGGGGGAGAGGAGGGAAAGGAAAAAAAAGAAGGAGAAAGAGGGGGGAAAGGGGGAGAGGGGGAAAAAAGAGAAAAGAGGGGAAGGAAAGAGGAAGGGGAGGAAAGAAAAAAGGGGAAAGAGGGAGGAAGGAAGAGGGGGGAAAGAAAAGGGGAGAGAAAGGGGGAAGAAGGAGGGAAGAAGAAGAGGGGGGGAGGGGGGGGGGGGGGGGGGGAGGGAAAAAGAGAGGGGAGGGAAGGGGGAAAAGAGGAAAAAAAAGAAAAAAAAGGGGGGGGGGAAGGAAGGGAGGAGAGGAGGGGGAGAAAGAAAAAAAGGGGGGGGAGGGGAGAGGGAAGGGAGGGGGGGGAAAAGGGGGAAAAAAGGGGGAAGAAAAAAGAGAAGAAAAAAGAAGGGGAGAGGAGAAAAAGGAAGGGAAGAGGGAGGGGAAGGGGAAAGGGAGGGAAAGGGGGGAAGGGAGGGGGGAAAAAAAAAAAGAGGGGGGAGGGGGAAGGGGGGAAGAAAAAGAAGAAGAGGGAAAGGGGGGAGGGAGAGAAGAAGGAGGGGGGGGAGAGGGGGGGGGGGGAGAGAGAGGGGGGGGGGGGGGAAAGGAAGGGAGAAGGGGGGAGGAGGGAAAAAAGAGGGAAAAAAAAGAAGGGGGGGGAGGAGGGAAAAAAGGGGAAAAAAAAAGAGGAAAAAGAAGAAAGAAAGGGGGGAAAGAAAAGGAGGGGGGGGGGAGGAAGAGGAGGAAAGAGGGGGAAAAGGGGGAAAAAGGAGGGGGGGGGGGGGGAGAAAGAAGAGAGGGAAGAAGAGAGAGGGGGGGAGGGAAGGAGGGAGAAGGAGGAAGGGAAAAGAGGGAGGGAAGGGGGGGAAGGGGGGGAGAGGGGGGAAAGGGGGGAGGAAGAAAAGGGGGGGAGGGGAGGAGGGGAAGGGGAAAAGGAGGAAGGGGAGGGGGGGGGGGAGGGAAGAAAGGAAAGGGGGGGGGGGGGAAAAGGGGAAGAAAAGAAGGAGAGGGAGGGGGAGGGAGGGAAAGAGAGGGGGGAAGGGGGGGAGGGAAGGGAGGAAAGGGGGGGGGGAAGAAAGAAAAAGAGGGGGAAAAAAAGGGGGGGGGAGAGGGAGGGAAGGAAAGGAGGAAGGAAAGAAAGAGGAGGAAGAAGGGAAGGGGAGGGGGAGAAGGGGGGGGGGGGGGGGGGGGGGAAGGGGAGGGGGAGAGGGGGGGAAGAAGAAAAGGGAGGGGGAGAAGGGGGGGGGGGGGAAAAGGGGGGAGGGAGGAGAAAAGGGGGGGAAGGAGAGGGAGAGGGGAGGAGGGGGGGGAGAGAAGAAAGGGGAGGGGGGGAGGGGAGAAGGGGGAGGGAGGAAAGGGGGGAAAGAGGGGGGGGAGAAGAAAAAGGGGGGGGGGGGAAAGGAAAGGGGGAGGGGGGAGAGGAAAAGAGGGGGGGGAAGGGGGGAAAAGGGGGGGGGAAGGGAAAAAAGGGGGAGGGGGGAAGGGGGGAAAGAAAGAAGGAAGGGGAGGGGGGGGGGAGGGGGGGGGGAGGGGGAAAGGGGGGGAAAGAAAAAAAAAAAGGAGGGGGAGGGGGGAAAAAGAAAGGGGGGAAAAAAAGGAGAAAGGGGGGAAGAGAAAGAGGAAAAGGAAAAGGGAAAAAGGAGAGGAGAGGGGAGAAAGAAGGGGAAAAAGGGGAGGAAGGGGGGAAAAAGAAAAGGGAAAAAAAGGGGGGGAAAGAAAGAAAAGGGGGGGAAAAAGGGAAGAAGAGGGAAAAGGGAGAGGGGGGGGGGAAAAGGAAGGGGGGGAAAAAGGAAGGGAGGGAAGGGGGGGGGGGGGAAAAGAAGGGGAAGAGAGGGGGGGAGAGGAGGAAAGGGGGAAAAGAAAAAGGAGAGGGGGGGGGGGAAAAGAAAAGGAAGGGAAGAGGGAGAAGGAGGGAGGGGGGGGAGGAAAAAAGAAGAAAAGGAAAAAAAAAAAAAAAAAAAGGGAGGGGGGGAAAAAAAGAGAAAGGGGAAGGGAAAAGAAAAGGAGGGGAAGAAAAAAGAGAAGGGGAAAGGGGAGAGAGGAGGGGGGGGGGGAAAAAAGAGGGGGGGAGGGAGAGGGGAGGGGGGGGGAAGGGGAAAAAAAGGGGGAGAGAGGGGGGGGAGGGGGGAAAGAGGAGGAGAAGGGGGGGAAGGAGAAAAAAAGGAAGAAGGGAGGAAAGGGGGGGGAGAGGGGAAGGGGGGGGGGAAAAGGAGGGGGGGGGGAAAAAAGAGAAAAAGGGAAGAAGGAAGGGGAAAAGGGGAAGGGGGGGGAAGAAGGGGAGGAAGGAAAGGAAAGGAAGAAAGGGAGAAGGGGGAAAAAGGAAGAAGGGGAAGAGAGGGGGAGAAAGGAGAGGGGGGGGGGGGGGGGGGAAAAAAAGGGGGGGGGGAGGGGAAAGGGAAGAGGGAGGGGGGAAAAGAAGAAAGAAAAGGAAAAAAAGGAAAGGGGGAAGGAGGGGGGGAAAAAAAAAAAAGGGGAAAGAAAGAAAGGAGAAAAAAAAAAAAAGGAGGAGGGAGGGGGGGGGGAAGGGGAAGGGGGAAAAAAAAAGGGGAAAGGAGAGGAAAAAGGGGGAAAAGGGGGGGGGAGGGAAAAAAAAAAGAAAGGAGGGGGGGGGAAGGAAAAAAAGAAAAGGGGGGGAGGGGGGGAAAGGAGAGGGGAGGAAGAAGAGGGGAAGGAGAGGAGGGGGGAGGAAAAAAAGAAGGAGAGGGGAGGGGGGGGGAAAAAGGGGGAAGGGGGAGAGGGGGGAGAGGGGGGGAGGGGGGGGGGGGGGGGGAAAGAAGAGGGGGGGAAAAGGAGAAAGGAAAAGAAAGAGGGGGGAAGGGGAAAGGAAAAAAAAGAAAAAAAAAAAGGGGGGAGAAGGGGGGGGGGAAAAAAAGGAAGGGAAAAGGGGGGGGGGGGGGGGGGGGAGGGGGAAGGGGAGGAAGAGGGGGAGGGAAGGGAGGAAAGAAGAAAAAAGGAGGGAGGGGAAAAAAAAAAGGGGGAGGAGAAAAAAAAGGGAAGGGGGGGGGGGGGAAAGAAAGGGGGGGAAGGGGGGGGGGGGGGGGGGGGGAAGGGGGGGAGGGGGGGGGAAGAAGGGAAAGGGGGGAGGAAAGGAAGGGGGGGGGGGGGGGAAGAGGGGAAAAAGAGGGAGAGGAAGAAAGGGGGGGGGAAGAAAGAGAGGAGAAAAAGGAAGGAAGGGGAGGGGAGAGAAGGAAGAAAGGGGGAGAAGAGGAAAAAAGGGAGGGGGAGGAAGGGGGGGGGGGGAAAAAGGGGAAGGGGGGGGAGGGGGAGGAGGAGAAGGGGGGAAAAGGGAAAAGGAGGGGGAGAAAAGGGGGGGAAAGGGAAGGGAGAGAAGGAAAGGGAGAGAAAAAGGGGGGGGAGGAGGGGGGGGGGGGGAGAAAAAAAAAAGGGGGGGAAAGAAAAAGGAAAAGGGGAGGGGGGGAAGGGAAAAAAGGGGAGGGAGGAAAGGGGAAAAAAAAAAAAAAAAAGAAAGAGGAAGGGGAAAAAAAAAGGGGGGAGGGAGGGGAGGAGGGAGAAGAGGGAAGAGGGAAGAGGGGAAGGGAGAAAGGGGAAGAGGGAGAAGAAGGAAAAGGGGAAAAAAAGGGAGGGGGGAGGGAAAAAAAGAAGAAAAGGAAAAGGGGAAAAGGGGAAAGAAAAAGGGGAAGAGGGGAGAAAAGGAGAGGAAGGGGGGAAAAAGGAAAAAAAGGGGAAAAAGGGAAGGAGGGGGGGAAGGAGGAGGGAAGGAGGGGGGGGAGAAAAGGGGGAGGGAAAGGGGGAAGGAGGGGGGAAAGGGGGGGGGGGGGGGGGGGGGGGGAAGGGAAGAGAGAAGAGGGAGAGAAGAAAAAAAAAAGAAAAAAGAAAAAAGGGGAAAAAGGGAAGGGGAGGGGGGGGGAAAAAAAAAAAAAAGGGGGAGGGGAAAAGGGGGGGGGAAAGGGAAAAGGGGGGGAGGGGGGGGGGGGAGAAAAGAGAAGGGGGGAAAAAAAGGGAGAAAGAAGGGGGGGAGGAGAAAAAAAAAGGAAAAAGAGGAGAAGGGGAAAAAAAAAAAGGAGAGGAAAGAAGAGAGAAGAGGAAAGGAAAAGGGAAAGGGAGAAGGGGAAAGAGAGGGGGAAAGGAAAGGGGAGGGGGAGAGGGGAGGGGGGAGGGGGGGGGGGGGGAAAAAGGGAGAAAAGGGAAGGGGAGGGAGGGGAGAGGGAGAGGGGAAGAAGGAGAAAGGAAAAAAAGAGGAGGAAGGAGAAGAAAAAAGGGAGGGGGGGAAAGGGGGGGGGGAGGGGGGAGGGGAAAGAAAGGAAAGGGGGGAAAAGGGGAAAAAAAGGGGGGGAAGGAGAGAAGAAAGGGAAAAAAGGAAAAAAAGGGGGGGAAGAGGGAAAAGAGGGGGGGGGGAAGAGGGGAGAGGGGAGAAGGAGAAGGGGGAAAGGGGGGGGGGGGGGGGGGAGAAGAAAAGAAGAGGAGGGGGGGGGAAAGGAAGGAAAAAGAGAGAGGGGAGAGAGAAAAAAGGGGAGGGAGGGGGGGAGAGAAAAAAAAAGGGGGAAGGGAAGGGAAAAGGAAAGGGGAAAAAAGGGGAGAGAGGGGGGGGGAAGGAAAGGGAAGGGGGAAGAAGGAAAAAAAGAAAAAGGAAAAAAGAGGAAAAAAGAAGGGGAGAAAAAGGGGGGGGGGGGGGGAAGGGGGGAAGGAAAAAGGAGGGAAAGGGGGGAGGGAGGAAGGAAAGGGGGGGGGGGGAAAAAAAAAAAAAGGAGGGGAAAGGGGGGGGGAAAAGGAAGGGGGGAGGGGAAAAAAAAAGGAGGGGGAGGGGGGGAGGAGAGAAAGGGGAAAAAGAGGAAAAAGGAGAGGGGAAAGGGAAAAAAAAGAGGAGAAAGGGGAGGGGGGGAAGAGGGGAAAAAAAAAGGGGGGAAAAAGAGGGGGGGAGGAGATTCCACACCCGTTTCAAAATAACTCCTATATTTCCTACCCTACTCGGTTCCAGAGAACCTGTTTAGTAACTTCGTAGACAAGTCAGCCACCTCTTCTTTGTAAACGTGGATTATCTCTGGTTCGAGAGATCATCATGTTATTAGATACTGGTCGCGATCGCCGAGTCGTGACCTGGTCGTGAGTAAGTGTGTTGAGGCATTATGTTTATTAGTGAATCAGGAAATGACTCGAGAAATGTTTGTCCCTCGATGTATACAAAACACAATTGCGAGCACTTGTTGTGTATAGCGAAACTAGGGTAATGTTTAAAATCAATTTCGTATTTAAAGGGACATTCCTGAGTTTGCTGCAATTTTTAAGATGTTATCGACTAACAGAGACTTTTTAACGATTGTAATTACATATCAAATATATTTTTCTGCATAAAATATTAGTGTGTGTATATTAAACCTGTTTCTGATCGTTCTAATATGTGTACTAGGTTAAATTTCATCTTATTTCCTAAAATATTGTTTTATCGTACGTACGAAATTATTTGAAGACAAAATCCAGTTTGGGCTTCTTACAAATATTAAGACGACTAGAAACATATTGAATATACAGACACTGGTGTTCTAAATAAGAAAATATATTTAATATGTAAGTTTAATCGTAGAAATAGTTTATTAGTAGGAAACATCTTACAATGTAGCAAACTCGGGAATGTCCCTTTAAAAATGTCCACTTCAGGTTCCGGTGCACTTCACTGGACACGCAAATCGGCTAAATGTGAGAAAAAACCAGCTGAGCTTACTGAGCTAAAAGTGGTCAACCTATCGCATATAAGGCTGGTGGTTACTGAGTTCGCAGCCCGTTACCGGCACCCAACCAGAGCGAGGTTTAACGACTCAGTGGGTAGATGTACGAACACTACACCATCTTCTCTCTCACTAAGAAGTAACAGCTAACAACTAACCCACTGTCCTGGACAGCCAGCCTAGATAGCTGAGGTGTGTGCATAGAACAGCGTGTTTGAACCTTAATTGGCTATTATAAAGTTTGTTTTGTTTAACGACACCACTAGTGTACATTGATTTATTAATAATCGGCTACTGCATGTCAAACATGTGGTTATTCTGACATATAGTCTTAGAGAGGAAACCCGCTACATGTTTCCTTTAGTAGCAAGTGGTCTTATACATGCACTATAGCACAGACAGGGTAGCACATACCGCGGCCTTTGATATACCAGTCGCGGTGCACCGGCTGGAACGAGAGATAGCCCAATGGGGGGCCACCGACGAGGATCGATTCCCAACCGACCGCGCCTCGAGCCAGCGCTTTACAACTGGCCTACGTCCCGCTCTAGTTGAAATGAATAAGAGGACTATTAATAGTACGTGTTAGACTGCTGACATGATCCTGACAGAAACAAGAAAAAGCTGTCAATCGGTTTTAGCCCCGCCCCTTGTTTATTACACCTGTCGTATAATATATGTCATCTAACGGGAACATTCACGAAAAGTTGGTTTTAGCAGAGGAGTAAGTGGGTGGGATAGCAAAAAAAAAAAAAAAAAAAAGCTGCCATAATAAGTGTTATACTTATTGTCATGTGTGTATCCAATTAAGGTTCAAGCACGCTGTCCTGGGCACACACCTCAACTATCCGTCTTGGAAAGTGAGCGAGTAGTTATTGGTTAGTGAGAGAGAAGTCGGTAAAGTGGCTTTGGGTGGGAATCGGTACCAGTATGCGAACCCAGTACCTACCAACTATAACACCGAGGCCGGTAGCCATAAATGTAGCGGGGGTTTTTTCTACAAAACCTTTGTGACTTTCTATCATACCTAAACTGCAACAAACAAGGGTTTTTTTTTTATTTATTTATTTATTTATTATTTTATTGTATATATACTTTTATGGAAAATAAACACTGTAAACAAAAATACACGTAGTTTAAAATATTTTTAGATACTATTTTGTTACCGTGACAAGCGTATAGAGTGTATCACCAAATCAAATCCCATAGACGATAATAGTAACATATGTGGCTAAAACTCCTACCTGCAGCGTATCAATGGACATAAACGCAACGGATATAAATACTACCACCCTGCTCATTTCTGAGATAACGGGTAGCGTCTATGGCTACCCTAGTTCCGCACAAAATACGACTAATTTTTTCACAGTTACCCCATACATGTTTCAAGCACAAGGCCACTTGACACAGTAGTACTAGATGAAATAAAATTGTTGTTCACTTCTCTATCAAAAGTTGGGTGCACCTTGAACTTTGACCCAGCCGGAAGTTATTTGGTTTAGTACTGCCTATAATGGAAACATGTACCAAAGGGTAAGGCAAACAGATATAGGATATAGTATATATATATGCCTATATAAACAGGTATAGATTTATATATATATATATATATATATCATATATATATATATATATACTCAAAAGAATTTAAGGGGTCAAAAATTTAT
>NC_054703.1:1729680-1864680 GCF_016097555.1 Gigantopelta aegis
AAAACTTAAACCGTAGTTTATTCTTAACTGTAAAATAAATTAATGCGTATAAAAGATGTCTTGTGCTGCTGGTGGAAAAATGTTTTGCGGGTTTCTTCTCAAGACTGTACACACGTGTACATGTATGTGTTAGGATTGTGGAACGTTTGGCCTCAAAGGGTGGGATGTGGTACAGTGCTCACTCGATGCGCAGTCGGTGTGGGATCAATCCCCGTTGGTGGGCCTATTGGGCTATTTCTTGTTCCAGCCAATGCACCACGACTGGTATATCAAAGTCCGTGGTATATACTACCCTGTCTGTGGGATGGTGCATATAAAAGATCCCTTGCTGCTAATGGAAAACCATATATCTGACATTAAATAAAACATTTCTTTCTTTTGTTAACCATATGTCTGACATTAAATAAAACATTTCTTTCTTTTGTTTGGCCTCAAATAGCTAATGATTAATTAATGAGGGTGTTCTATAGTAGTGTCGTTAAGCAAACAAACTTGAACCTTATCACAAATACCGGCCTCGGTGATGTCTGGTACCGGCTCCCACCCAGAGCAAGTTTTAATGACTCGATGGGTAGGTGTAAGGCCACTACACCCTCTTCTCTCTCACTAACCACTAACAACAACTAACCCACTGTCCTGGACAAACAGCAAGCTGAGGTGTGTGCCTAGGACAGCATGCTTGAACCTTAATTGGATATAAGCACGAAAATAAGTTGAAATTAATTAATTTTCACAAACACTTTGAGAATGCATCTTTAATGATAATATTTATTTTAATACTTTTTTTATTTATTCTTTTTTTTTTTTAATTCTTTTTTTTTCTTTTTTATTGGCAAAGGTACAGTTTATAAAACATAAATTACAATATACAAGAAAAAAGAACAATACACTATACACACAGCACGTAATTAAATACAAACAGTAATTGAAAAAGAAAGGTAAAAAAAAGTATGTACAGCTGATGTTTCAGGGAGGTATAACATGTAATTGAACACATGGGCTGTTTCACTGCAGATCTCCTGTTTACACAACTTTTATATTTACATAAATATATTATATATATTATTATAGATGCATTAAAAACAGTTGATTAAATCAACCTTAATAAAAAAAAAAGTAAACGGAGAAGAAGATTTTTTATTTACTGGCTTTTAATACCGCGACAAATAGGCACCATTTTTTAATATGGTCGTCCCCTTGCAAATTTATTTGTGATATATTATTTTTTCTGTCATATGTAATAATCCTTTACCATTGCTAGAAGACGAGGAAACGATAGTGAGATGTTCGCTACACGAGCATTATAATTATATATATATATTGTTTTGTTATTAAAATTAAATGATTACGTATTTTTTGTCCTGTTTGTATACCAAATATTATTTTTCTATATTTTATAATTGTACGGCATCCAGTGAACGTCAAAAATACAAGATTCCAAATTTCGACACAAAGAAGTCACTTTTGAACATTTTACAAAAAGGTGCATTATCGTTTCCTCGTCTTCGTTACAGAAAGTACAAAGTGCATCATCCCGAATCCCTATCCTACATAGAAAGCTATTGGTTGCTATTATTCTATTAAGAATTTTATATTGAAAATCTATAAGTGCGATTTGTTTAGTACATAATCTGGGTGTTAAATATACCTTTTTCCATATTAACGGGCAGTTATCATCGTTTATTATCACAGACCAGCGGATTTGTGCTGTTGGCATTCATAGAAAGTATATTATAATATACACCCCAACCTTTACTAATTTTTGTCCTTAAAAACATATACGTTGGACACAAAGTATTATATAAATTTATCTGTCCTTGTAATTTTTGGACAATGCCTTTCCAATTTTCTGGGATACTATGAATTACATTTTCGTAATCTAAAAAGGTTCCTCGTATGTTATATTTTTGTTTTAACTCTGCAAAAGGAATGATGTATCCTGTTTCAGATAAAAGATCTCTGATATGTGTTATACCGTTATTATACCAATTGCGGATAAATAATGACTTGTTTTTAAAATGTGTGTTGTACCATATCGGCTCATTTACTATTTCGTTACAAGTTTCAATTTCTGTTTTTTGCACAAAATCTTTCTATGCATTCAATACATCATTCCAAAAAGGATTTTTAAACTTTTTGTTTAAATATTCACCAACATTGGCTCCCATTTTAGATATAGCTACATTATCCATATATTTATTTAAAAACCATTTACATTTGCAGTCCGATTGAAAGTAGCGTCTTAACCATGACACTTTTAGAGCTTTAATCATTGTTAATGTTTCAATAATTTCTAACCCACCCTCAGTATAATTTTTTGTAATAACTGAACGTTTAATTCTATCTGGACCACCTTTCCATATAAATGAGAAAATCATTCTGTTTATTTTTAATATATATTCATTAGGTGGATTTGGTAGACTGGTAAAAATATGAGTTATTTTTGACATAGATAATGTTTTTACAACCGTTATCCTACCACAAATTTACCAGTTTTTCTATTTTTACCAGTTTTTCATCCAAATTCAGTGTCCAAAAAATAGTTGTTTATTAAGTGTTATACCTAGAACCTCAAAATTGTTTTCACACCAATCTAGACTTAGCTGTTTGCACATTTCCGCCATGGTATTCGCAAGGGGACCTAATCCAATAGTTTTTGTTTTTTGTTTATTTATTTTCAGTCCCGATATGTCTCTAAAAATATCTAAAGTACGAATTGCATTTTTAAGAGAGAAAGGAGATCCATCTAAATACAACTGAGTGTCATCGGCAAATTGTCCAATTTTATATTCAAGACTCCCTATATCAATTCCTTTAATAAGAGGATTTGTCCGAACAAGAATTCCAAGAATTTCTACACCTAATATAAATAAATATGGCGAAAGGGGGTCTCCTTACCGACAGCCTCTTTCAATGTTGAAAGGTTCTGAGAGATGTCCGTTTTGTAAAATGTGTGCCGTTGCATTGTTGTAAAAAGTAGATACCCATTTTTGAATTGATGGACCGAAACCAAAATATTTTAAAGTTTTGTGTATGAATTGCATTGATATAGAATCGAACACTTTTTCAAAATCAATTAAAAGTATTAGTCCTGGTACATGTATGTTATTAGACTTACTTTCGAATAAAATATCATACAATGTCCTTATATTTTCACCAATAAAGCGTCCTTAATATATACAAAGCCTTTTTGGTCTTCATTTATAATACTATTTAAAATTGGTTTTATTCGAGCTGCTATGCTGGCGGATGCTAGTTTATAAATGACATTTAACAGTGATATAGGTCTCCAGTTTTTTAAGAGATGTCTGTTCTTATTTGCTTTTGGTATACAAGTAATTACCCCTCTTCTAAGTGATACAGACAATTGTTCCTTATCATAACCTTCATTTATAGTTCTTAAAACAAAATCACCTAAGTGTATCCAGAAAAACTTTAAAAACTCAATCGTCAACCCATCAAGTCCAGGACTTTTATTGTTCTTCATTATTTTTAAGGTCGATACTAATTCCTGCATACATATTTTACCTTCTAATTTAGTTGAAGTTTCTTTGTTAAGTTTTGGAATATCCGTGTTAATTAAGTCGTTAATCTTTTCAGTCGAAAATTGATATGACAATGTCCTTGACCGTATACAGGCGCCTTCTGTTTTCTTATCTCGAATAGATTCTAATTTCCGTTGTGTGTCTTGCATTTCATCTAAAATATTTTCATTTATGTTCTGAAAATTAGTATTTACACAGGTATTTCTTTTTGAATATTAGATATTTTTGTTTCTAAATCGGTTTCTTCCTTTAACTCCTGACGTTTTTTCCAAGTAGCATAAGATATCGTTTTACCTCTAATTTTCATTAACAATGTTTCTAAAAATAATGATACTGGTATCTTAAAGTGCTGTTCCAGACCATACACTAAAATTTCTAATTCCACAGTTAAATGCCTTCTTAATTCATTTCAATAATATTTTACACCGATATGTAAATCAATAATCACGAAAATGCCCCATAAATGTATTAAAACATCACTCCCGTAGAACACTTCCGGAAACGACTGAATAAAATTCTCGGTAAAAACATTTGCCAGTAAATAGCCGTGACGTCATGAAGGGAACTTACTTCACAGAAACCTACCACAAAATTACTTCCAGCGCAAGCGAAAGTGGGACCGACAGCGACTGCAAGGCTCAATTATCATGCGATTCTTCTTTCGATGATGAATAGTGTAGTAATGACGACTGGACTAATATTTGTGCAACACAACAAATAATGCCTTATCAGTTTGAACCTGGAACATCTTCCGACGAACCACCGGCCTGACAGATGATGATGAAAATGGTCGTGGAGACAGCTTACCACTAATTTACAACTTTTATTCTTGTTTTCTTCTTTAGCTTTTCGTGTGAATTATTTTGCTACACTGTATGTTCTAATACTTGTGATGTTGTAGAAAAGACAATAAATAACACTTGAATTCTACGAGTCAAGTGGACCCGATATCGGCAATTTTAAGAAATAAACAAAAACGACTTTCAGTCCGTCCCATCCCTCTATAAAGATGTTTTTTTTTGTGTGATAATTTCAGTTTGGTTTGACATAAAAAAAGAAAAAAAAGAAAAAGTAAAAGTGTTTTGAAAATAACAAAACAGTATTATTTTTGTGTGCAGTTGTGAAAACAGTCTGCTCAGAAATAAATAACTTATATAGTACATTCCATAGTATGAAAAAAAGGTGTTCTCTGTAGGAGGGTATAGTAAAATTAATTTAATGCATTTATAGTCTGTCTCACAGGGAACACTTTTTTTCATACTATGGAATTTACAAGTTATTTATTTCTGAGCCGATTGTTTTCTAAATTGCCTACAAAAATAGCATTTTGTTTTGTTTTTGTTTTTGTTTTGTTATTTACAAATAAAAAAAATTTGTAGGATGGGACGGACTAGGCTATAGATACTTACTCGTCTAAACTTTATTGTTAATGAAAATGTTCTCGAACTGTAAAGAAAAACCTCACAAATGAACGAGATGCAAACAACAACAAATTGGATCTGATTGATTGCACGAACCGTGCATGAGAAAACAAAACTGACCGGAGTTGGAAGCATAACGCAGTTTGAGATGTTGACGATATACATCCCAATATCGTTTCGGCTTGTTGTCATTTGTTTTGTGTCGCAGAAAAATTGTTGGTACGGCATCTTTTTTAAAAGCCATAACACATGGTATTCCCATATCTCGCTTAAGCCGACAAGCCAGTTCGGACGAATTGAAACTAAAGTGTCTGCTGTCCAACGGTCTCTGGCATTTTCTTCTGTCCTGTCTTTCCACGTTGTTTTAATCAAATTCACACACAGCTTTCTCACAGCAACATTACTAGGAAATGCGTGAAGACTAAATTTATCGGCTTTTGTATTGCTACAGCTACCAAAAACATGCCGTTTAACCATAATAAACACACGAGAAGCAATGGACAATGGCACTGATTATCAAAAGGAGTTCCCTTCGTGACGTCATGGATCAAATCTTATGGAAATTCCCGAAACGAATTTAGCTGGTTCTGTTTTTCAGGGGAATATTTTTAAATGGAAAATATACTGGTATATAATTTTTTTTACATTTCTTAAAATTTTTCTAATCATATTAAATAATATGTTGATTAATATAGCTCAATACATCATACATCTGGAACAGCACTTTAAAGTTTATGTCAGCATTACGTATCATTTGGATATTTTCATTTTGCACTGGTTGACCATATTCAGTTTTCGTTTCTTTTATTATATTTTTAATCTGAGTACAATAAGATGGGTCCTTTAATAGGAAGTTGTTAAATTTCCAATATCCTCTACCGCATTCTTGGTCCGAAAAATTACACGTTATATTAATAGCATTATGGTGAGATCTATAAGGTATTGTAATTTTAGCATCTAATATTTTATCAAAAATATTTGGAGATACAAGAAAATAATCTAGTCTAGCCTGCTGTCTAGGGTTTTTCCTCCTCCATGTAAATGATTTGGTATCCCCATCTAATATTCTCCAAGCATCAATTACGGTAAGTCATGTTTAGTTATAGTTTCTAATACTATTTGTATTGCTCTTGGGTTATTAATACATTTGTAGTTTTCGAGATCTAGCTGTGGATCTAATACAAAATTCCAATCTCCACAAAATATCACGTTTTCTTGTTCAAAATTAATTTTATTAAAAATATCCAAATAGAATTGCGGTGAATCTTCATTTGGACCATAAATATTTACTATAGTCCAATCAGTAAGTTTATTTATCATTAATCTAGCTATTATGTAATTACCGTTTTTGTCTATGAAAGTATGTTCATTATCAATAACATATTCATTATCATTATTAAACAGAATAGCAACTCCTCTCTGTCTTGTATTATAAGGTGCTATTAGTGTGTGCATATTCCATAAATGTTTCATCCACCGTGCACCATTCTCATCTTTATGGATGTCCTGCAAACATATTATTGAATTTTTTAATTTTTATTTATAGTAATTTAACACATCTCTCAAAACCTTTTCATCTGCAAGGCCCTGACAGTTTGCAGACACAAACATATATAATACTATTATCCATTTGGAATTTTGACAAAGAACGTTTTTAACTTTAATAATACTAATACTAATACTACTACTACTAATAATAATGTAAAGTGATATACATAAGCCTTGAGATATACTCCTAGTAAATCCTGATAACCTTCCTCCACTAACCAAATACTCATAAATGTATATGTACACATGATATGCTGTACCAAAGCCGTTTTAACATAAAAAGTAAACAATGGGTCGTTGGCAACAGTGTTGCACAAAGACCCTACAATAACAATCAAAGCCCCAAATAGTGGGAAATGAAAAGAGAACATAAATAACCTAAAAAAAACCCCAACCCAACAATAAATGATGTATGCATAACAGTACTGCGCTTTTGGGGAGCAGTATATGCTTAATAACAAACCAAAACAGGTGGTATTTCTAACTGTTTTGACACTCAGTCAGTGCACGTGCGACATCGAGTGCACGCCTGTCGCCAGCTTGGTTACCAGCCGTACGGTAACTGTACACAGAAAAAGTTAGATAATCATACCTTGGCATTCAGTATCTCCCTATCAAAATAACAGTGGAGTGGGTAAGTATATACAGTTATTATGTTACACTGAGAGTACACCTTGACAGGTTGCACATTTACTGTATATAGTTCTGCTATGTATCCGCGGTAAGATTTTCATCGTTTCAACAAAAAACAGGTCGCGTACATAATTATATTTAGTATTATATAGTTTATATACTTATTATAGGCCTGTTCATCCTCTTACACGCATGTAACTATCGATATTCAGAAGAAGTGAACAATTTTTAATGCATGTTTGATGGACCAAAATATGATTACCCAATAGTTTCCCTTCATGGATTTGCATTACAGCCAGTGCATTCACAACTTTGATATGCAATATTAATACAATATACCTATTTGTCACTTATGTTCCAGTGTCTTTATACATTAATGTCATATCGAAAGTTGGCATATTTGATTACTAATGTATGTTCTCATAATCTGTACACAATGATCATATAATATACATACATGCACATAAGTATTTGTTGGAACACCAAACTACAATACAAGAGCAAAGAAATGGTTTGAGTGTGTGTGTGTGTGTGTGTGTTTGTCTGTCTGTCTGTGCGTACGCGCACGTGTGTGTGTGTGTGTATGAATAAATGAATGAGCAGTTTGTGTGGATGTGGGTTGGTTACTACTTTACTAGAAAGAAACACATATGAGAGTAGTGTATAGGATGGAACTGTTTGTGTGTTTATATGCAGGGGACCAGCATATCTTATTATTATCCAACAAGAAAACTAATAAATCACCACGATGCAAGCATGATACCAATCTAATAGCATCTTTGTTGGATCATACTAAGAAAAGACTACATACCGTCACATAAGTTGCGGGGTAGGGATCATGAATAGGTTGTAAGCTAGCCAAGGAATGCTATATATACATATGAACATATATACAAATATCATTTATTTATTTGAAAAAAAAATTGTGGGCATCATGCATTGAATTTAATGGTCTTCCACACACTCCCATCCACTCTAGCTTCGAGAATAACATCAGCATCCACAGCTCTTATTCTGGTTTTCATGTGTTTTTCTTTCCTAAGTTTATATGCGTGACTGGCAAGCAAGCCACTGTTTTTATTCAGCTTAACTGGCAGATCCATCCTGATTGTTACTCGTGTCCCCTGTAGATTCTTTGCCGAGTTCAGCACTAGATCTCTGTCACTCTGGTGCACAAAAGCAACAATAATGACCGGTGGAGGAGATTGGGATGGAGGTCCGGCTGTCACTAGAGGGCTGCTCTTTGGTTGACCAAGTCAGTGAACGTTTATGAAACTCATAGCTTCCACAATCGTCTGGTCGAGCTTCACAGACTTGTGTAGGAGGATTCTAACAATTGCCTCTGTATCTTCTTTTTCTAGTGACTGGTCCACTTGTACACTGTAAATCAATAGATTTCACTTTTTTTCATGGATTTCTAATTTAATCATTTGATTTTCTAACTGTAATTTTATCGTCAGTTTGGCTTTTAATTGCGGTTTGGCACTGCTACATGGTGGACATTTTCTAATCCAGTTTCGTTTGTCTCTATATCAAAAGATAAACTTTTAACAGCCTCGTTCAGTTCGAACTTAATTTCAGTTTTTGTGGAGTCTATTTGCAGCTTCATGCTTCATGCTTAACTCTAAACTCGACAACTTTTCATCTACCTTTTGGAGTAACGACTTTTCCAGCTGCACCATTTTGTTTTCTACCCTCTCTATTTTTGTTTCCATACCTCTAATCACCTCAAGGACCTGCGCCAACTCAGTTTTATCTGTCATTTTTGGTTTTAGAACTGCAGGATTATCTCGGGGGGACTTACTTGTGTTTCTTGTACTACGTCTTCCTGCATTAGAACACTGGGCCATTTATTTTGTCAACACAGAACGTGCATGTCATTAAACTTCCAAGATGGCGATCGCATGCAAAGCATGCACGTTCACAAAAATTCGTCTACGGATGGCAGCGATTTACCTCACTCACCAGAAACCAGAAACATTGAATGAAGACCATGAACAAATCCACCACTCCACAGACATTTCAAGACCACCTTGCTTGGCTAAAACTTAACTTTGAATCATTTCCCCCGAGCAAGCACTATTACTCGACCATCTTAGTTAAGGGCAAGTAAATTTATTTATTCTTTGTCAGTTAATGGCCAGTGGGGAGCATGGGGCATCAGATGAGATGGGCCGTGTTCAGTGACGTGTGACAGGGGAACTCTCTCGTGGACCCGAATAAGAAATTGTGATAGTCCTCCACCAGCAAATAATGGACGGGATTGTCCAGGGACAAACACCTTATCTGGAACTGATGTCTGTACAAAAGAAGCCTGCCCAGGTAACCTTTAAGTATTGTCTTATTGTTATGGTTTTAAATCTGACCAATTTGGACGACCGTTTTTTTGTAGCTTTTTTGTCGGTTCTGAGTTCATGCAGTGAGGTAGTTTTAGTGTTTATTTATTTATTTATTTTATTTGCTTATTTATTTATTTGTTTTGGTTTGTTTGTTTGTTTATTTATTTATTTGTTTGTTTATGTATTTATTTGTTTGTTTATTTATTTATTTATTTATTTGTTTATTTGTTTTGCTTTGTTTGTTTATTTATTTATTTATTTATTTATTTATTTACTTATTATTTATTTATTTTATTTTATTTTATTTTTGATAGACTAAACCACACTGGTGTGGTGGGATAGAAACCCATGCTAATGGATAGACTAAACCACACTGGTGTGGTTGGATACAAACCCATGCTAATGGATAGACTAAACCACACTGGTGTGGTGACAGCAGTCGGACAAACCCATGCTAATGGGTAGACTAAACCACACTGGTGTGGTGACAGCAGTCGGACAAACCCATGCTAATGGATAGACTAAACCACACTTGTGTGGTTGGATACAAACCCATGTTAATGGATAGACTAAACCACACTGGTGTGGTGACAGCAGTCGGACAAGCCCATGCTAATGGGTAGACATACTACACTGGTGTGTTGGGATATAAATCGACACTGCTGAAGAGACTAAGGCTGTGGTGTGTACTATCCTGTCTGCGGGATGGTGTATATAAAAGATCCTTTGCTGCTAATTGAAAAAGTTTGCCCATGGCATGGTGGCAGTTGGTTTTCTCTCTCATTATCTGTGTGATCCTTAACAAAATTGTCTGACACCACATAACCATAATTGTCTATGTTGAGCACAGCATTCAGTAAAAAATTTCTTCTTCTCTATATATACAACCTATTTCTATTTCTTCTTAACTGTGTACTTGGCATACAATCTGTCTAATTGTACTTGCCACGTACATAACTGCATGTACTAACAATGGAGGAATTCAGCAATAAATTGTCATTGTAATTTGATATCTATGTGATGTAGCTATTTTTATTAAAGTTACAGGACATCCAGCTACATATACTAACAGTTACATGTAGTTCTTATTGCAGTTTAATAACTGATGAATACGAGCTATGATTTAAGTCAGTGGACATACATTGTAGGTACATATTGACATTGCATGGACTAGTAATAAGTGGGGAATTCAGCAATAATTCAGTTCTTGTTTCAGTCTGATGTTTCATTGACTAAAGTCATTAAAGTAACTGATCATGCACATGAAGGTGCCACTAGTTAAGAAATTCAGCAATCTGATTCTCTTTGCAATTTAATATATATATATATATATCTGATATAAACCTCGCTGGATGTCTTTCAGTAATTCAGTTCTGATATCTGTCTGATACAGTTAATATTAAAGCTACTGGAAGTAGGGATAATTTTAAAGCTACTGTCTGATAAGTTAATATTAAAGGGATAGGGATAAAGCCAATTGAGGAATTCAGCAATTCAGTTCTGATATCTGTCTGATGCAGTTGTTATTAAAGTCACTGGAAGTAGGTATAAAGCCAATTGAGGAATTCAGCAATTCAGTTCTGATATCTTAACGTTATGGGAAGTGGGTATAAAGCCAATTGAGGAATTCAGCAATTCAGTTCTGATATCTGTCTGATACAGTTATTATTAAAGTCACTGGAGGTCGCTATATGAGGAGTTCAGCAATCCAGTTCTTATTGCCATTTGTTGTCTGTCTGCTGTTCGTATGAATAAAGTTACTCGAAGTATAGGCCCATTTAAAATTAATCTAGGAATTCAGCAATTCAGTTTTTATTGCCATTTATTGTCCGTCTGATGCAGATATAATTAAGGTTACTGGAAGTAGGCCCAATAAAACCAATTGAGGAATCCAGCAAATCAGTTGTTATTGCAATTTGTCTTCATCTGTTGAGACCTGATCTCACTGCATAACAATCTGTGAAACGGGCAACGGAAATACATCCACCTACATTGGCTGCTGGGATTACGTTCATAGCTGCTTGCATACAGCGTTAATGTTGTTGTTACAGTCACTACTATAATATGAAGATGAATTTTCCCTCAGTTCATGGTCTGTGGACTCCGTGGGGTGTTCGGGTCTACGGAGATTGTTCAGTGACATGTGGTGGAGGTCAGCGGAGATGGACACGACGACGTTTCTGTAATAATACTCCCCCGAGATTTGGTGGACGAGATTGCGTGGGATCGAATACCGACAGCGCAACAGAAAAATGTGCTGATTTCCCATGTGCAAGTAAGTTCTCCTCCTCTGTCTGTACGTGTCTGTCTGGCACCCTGTCTGTTTTGATTGTGTGTGTGCAGATTTCAACTGTTCCAGTGAATTCTCTTTTCCTGCATGGCCTCTGAAAATTGTAAGACCTAGAGACATATAGAGACCTATAGACCTATAGAACTATAGAGACCTATAGAACTATAGAGACCTATAGAGACCTATAGAGTCGTAGAGGCTTATAGAGACCTATAGACCTATAGACATATAGACCTATAGAGACATATAGACCTATAGACCTACAATGTATAGACCTGTAGAGACCTATAGAGATCTGTAGAGACCTATAGAGATCTGTAGACCTGTAGAGACCTAGAGATCTGTAGAGACCTATAGAGATCTGTAGACCTATATAGACCTGTAGAGACCTAGAGACCTATAGAGATCAGTAGACCTGTGCTGTTGCAGGTCTCTGAAGATTGTGACAGCGATAGTTTTGTTCGTGCGTCACTCGTGTCAGTTTAGTTTTGCGTCACTCATTTTTTTTTTCGCGCATTGAATTTATGACATCATTTACATTGTCGTCACGAGTTACATAAAAACGAAATAGATTACCTGAATTAGTTTTTGTATAACCCATAAATGGTTTATGCAAATTTTCAATTCACAGATGCCTGTAATGCAAACCCATTTTTTTGCTTAAAGGCATACTGTCACATATTTAAGGACCTTATTTCTCTAAAAATAAATACTAAATAAAAACCCTTGTCCTGGTAACTACATACAGCATGGCAAACTAACACTCTTGTACATTTCACATTTCTTTCATTCGTTGTAATTTCCATATTCACGTTACAAATATAGCTATCTATTATGTCACCTGAACTGAACCATGCATGATGGAGTGAAATCCATGTCATCCCTCTCGGCAATTTAAGTTTTTGAATTATGGACCATTGCCATAATTCAATTATTTTTACAAAATGTCATTAATAAATGGAGTATGGTGGTTATGAAAATTGTTGAATAAAGTACATTTAGGGAAAATCAAATTATATTTGTTCAGGTAATACTTTGTTAGACCATTAAATAGGTCAGTGGTCTGTGACAATATGCCTTTAAACCTGGTTTTTGTTTTTTGTTTTTTTGGGGGGTGGGGGGGGGGGGGGGGGGTTGTGCTTTAAATAAACTCTGTGTAGGTCTTCACTTAGATGGCAGCGATGGGTTAGTCAAAATGAAATTGGTTACTTGTAATTGTTGTGTAATATAAATGTTTATGCAAATGCTATATCTACATAATTACATGTTGGCATAGTGGATACTCTACTCTCTGTTCTTCGTTTTACATCACAGTGATATGTAGTGAATTAATATAGCAACTGTTCACACGAGTATTTCTACATTATCCGTCTCAATTTCTGGAAACATTAAATGGCTCTTAAAATAAGCATCACAAATATTGACTCGAATGACTAAAATGTGGTTGTGATGTGCATCCATTTGCACTGGACCGGCGTCGTGGCAGGCCATCGATCTACAGGCTGGTAGGTACTGGGTTCGTATCCCAGTCGAGGCATGGGATTTTTAATCCAGATACCGACTCCAAACCCTGAGTGAGTGCTCCGCAAGGCTCAATGGGTAGGTGTAAACCACTTGCACCGACCAGTGATCCATAACTAGTTCAACAAAGGCCATGGTTTGTGCTATCCTGCCTGTGGTAAGCGCAAATAAAAGATCCCTTGCTGCTAATCGGAAGAGTAGCCCATGTAGTGGCGACAGCGGGTTTCCTCTCAAAATCTGTGGTCCTTAACCATATGTCTGATGCCATATAACAGTAAATAAAATGTGTTGAGTGCGTTGTTAAATAAAACATTTCTTTCTTTCTTTCTTTCTTTCCATTTGCACTGTGACTAGCTATCATGTCCTGTATGTTTTTCATTCTGTCCTAAAATGTATGCATGTACAGTGGACTCTGTCTAAACCGGACTCACTTCGTACCGTCGAAATAGTCCGGTTTACATAGAGGACCGGTTTAGACGGAGTTCACCCAGAGTTATGGTTCTTGAATGATCGACAATGGCATTTGATCCCATGTTTTGACTGTGGATTTGAATCAAATTCTTGTATTAATTTGACTTTAGTTTCTAACGAAAGTTCGATACGTTGCCGTTTTTGGGGTCGTTCCGCCATTATAAATGAAATAAGATAACACAAAATATACGAGCGATTCGCACCTATTTATACATGCATTAGGTTGACAAGTATAACTCGCCAAATTCATAAGAGTGAAATCAGGCAGGTATCAACACACACACTAATATTAATCCGATTGATCTAACGACCTACCGCAATAAGAGTAAACTTCACACGTGTGTGATTACATTTTGTATTTGGCGTCCTGATTACTTGGCAATTGACGATCATTGTTAACTAATTAAGCAGCCCGTCATTCAGTCAAATCCCAATCCGGTGTAGACAGAGGTAATTAATGCATGAACGGTACTTTCGTTCTTGGTTTTTGATCCGGAGTCCGGAGTAGACAGAGTACAGATTAGGCAGAGATTTATACCTAAGAGATAAACGGTAGCTGGACGGGACTTTAGAAATGGACCGGTTTACGCAGAGATCCGGATTACACAGAATCCGGTTTAGACAGAGTCCACTGTATTATAATTAGGTGATGAGTTGAATGAAATCTATTCTGTCTTTAAATGGATGTATTATTATAATTATGTGACAAGTTTAATGAAATCTGTTCTGTCTCTAAATGGATGAATTATTATAATTATGTGATGAGTTTAATAGAATCTATTCTGTCTTAAAGTTGATGTATTATTATAATTATGTGAGAGGAGTTTAATGAAATCTATTCTGTCTTAAAGTTAATGTATTATTATAATTAGGTGAATAGTTTAATGAAATCTATTCTGTCTTTTAAATGGATGTATTATTATAATTATGTGACGAGTTTAATGAAATCTTTTTCCGTCTTAAAATGGGATGCATTATTATAATTATGTAATAAGTTTAATGAAATCTATTCAGTTAATGGCCAGTGGGGAGTCTGGGGTGTTGGCGTCTTCGAAGCTTGTCCAGTAACTTGCGGTGGAGGGTTCAGAAGCATCACCCGGAAGCGTGCCTGCGACAGCCCACCCCCTCAGAACAATGGACAGTTCTGTTTAGGGTCGGATACCACAACTCAGCGTGTTTCCTGTAACACCAACCCTTGTCCCGGTAACTACATACAGCATGGCAAACTAACACACTTGTACATTTCACATTTCTTTCATTGGTTGTAATTTAATTCGATATTCAGGGTACAAATATAGCTATCTATCACATCACCTCAACTGAACTGTGATGGAGTGAAATCCATGTCATCCCTCTCAGCAATTTTAGTTTTTGAATTATGGACCATTGCCATAATTCAATTATTTTTACAAAATGTCATTAAAAAATGGAGTGTGGTGGTTATGAAGATGGTTGAATAAAGTACATTTAGGAACAAATCAAATTATATTTGTTCAGGTAATACTTTGTTAGACCATTAAATAGGTCAGTGGTCTGTGACAATATGCCTTTAAACCTGGTTTTTGTTTGTTTTGGGGGGGTTTTCGGGGGTGTGGGGTGGGGTGGAGGGGGGGGTTGTGCTTTAAATAAACTCGGTGTAGGTCTTCACTTAGATGGCAGCGATGGGTTAGTCAAAATGAAATTGGTTACCTTTAATTGTTTGTGTGTGTAATATAAATGTTTATGCAAATGCTATATCTACATAATTACATGTTGGCACAGTGGATACTCTATTCTAGCTGTTCTTTGTTCTACATCACAGTGATATATAGTGAAATAATATATAGCAACTGTTCACACGAGTATTTCTACATTATCCGTCTCAATTTCTGGAAACATTAAATGGCTCTTAAAATAAGCATCACAAATATTGACTCGAATGACTAAAATGTGGTTGTGATGTGCATCCATTTGCACTGTGACCAGCTATCATGTCCTCTATGTTTTTTATTCTGTCCTAAAATGTATGTATGTATTATAATTATGTGATGAGTTTAATGAAATCTATTCCGTCTTAAAGTTGATGTATTATTATAATTATGTGATGAGTTTAATGAAATCTATTCCATCTTAAAATGGATGTATTATTATAATTATGTGACGAGTTTAATGAAATCTATTCCGTCTTAAAGTTGATGTATTATTATAATTAGGTGAATAGTTTAATGAAATCTATTCCGTCTTAAAGTTGATGTATTATTATAATTAGGTGAATATTTTAATGAAATCTATTCTGTTTTCAAATGGATTTATTATTATATTTATGTGACAAGTTTAATGAAATCTATTCCGTCTTAAAATGGATGTATTATTATAATTATGTGACGAGTTTAATGAAATCTATTCTGTCTCTAAATGGATGCATTATTATAATTATGTGATGAGTTTAATGAAATCTATTCCGTCTTAAAGTTGATGTATTATTATAATTAGGTGAATATTTTAATGAAATCTATTCTGTTTTCAAATGGATTTATTATTATATTTATGTGACAAGTTTAATGAAATCTTTTCCGTCTTAAAATGGATGCATTATTATAATTATGTAATACGTTTAATGAAATCTATTCAGTTAATGGCCAGTGGGGAGTCTGGGGTGTTGGCGTCGTCGGAGCTTGTCCAGTAACTTGCGGTGGAGGGTTCAGAAGCATCACCCGGAAGCATGCCTGCGACAGCCCACCCCCTCAGAACAATGGACAGTTCTGTTTAGGGTCGGATACCACAACTCAGCGTGTTTCCTGTAACACCAACCCTTGTCCCGGTAACTACATACAGCATGGCAAACTAACACTCTTGTACATTTCACATTTCTTTCATTCGTTGTAATTTAATTCGATATTCAGGGTACAAATATAGCTATCTATCAAGTCACCTGAACTGAACTGATGGAGTGAAATCCATGTCATATCCCTCTCGGCAATTTTAGTTTTTGAATTATGGACCATTGCCATAATTCAGTTATTTTTTTACAAAATGTCATTAATAAATGGAGTATAGTGGTTATGAAGATGGTTGAATAAAGTACATTTAGGAACAAATCAAATTATATTTGTTCAGGTAATACTTTGTTAGACCATTAAATAGGTCAGTGGTCTGTGACAATATGCCTTTAAACCTGGTTTGTGGTTTTTTTTTGGGGGGGGGGGTTGGGGGGGTTGGTTGTGCTTTAAATATACTCTGTGTAGGTCTTCACTTAGATGGCAGCGATGGGTTAGTCAAAATGAAATTGGTTACCTGTAATTGTTTGTGCGTGTAATATAAATATTTATGCAAATGCTATATCTACATAATTACATGTTGGCACAGTGGATACTCTACTCTAGCTGTTCTTTCTTCTACATCACAGTGATATGCAGTGAATTAATATAGCAACTGTTCACACAAGTATTTCTACATTATCCGTCTCAATTTCTGGAAACATTAAATGACTCTTAAAATAAGCATCACAAATATTGACTCGAATGACTAAAATGTGGTTGTGATGTGCATCCATTTGCACTGTGACTAGCTATCATGTCCTCTATGTTTTTTGTTCTGTCCTAAAATGTATGTATATATTATAATTAGGTGATGAGTTTAATGAAATCTATCCTGTCTTAAAATGGATGTATTATTATAATTATTTGATGAGTTTAATGAAATCTATTCTGTCTTCAGATGGATGTATTATTATAATTATGTGATGAGTTTAATGGAATCTATTCTGTCTTAAAGTTGATGTATTATTATAATTAGGTGAATAGTTTAATGAAATCTATTCTGTCTTTAAATGGATGCATTATTATAATTATGTGACGAGTTTAATTAAATCTATTCTGTCTCTAAATGGATGTATTATTATAATTATGTGACGAGTTTAATGAAATCTGTTCAGTTAATGGCCAGTGGGGAGTCTGGGGTGTTGGCGTCGTCGGAGCTTGTCCAGTAACTTGCGGTGGAGGGTTCAGAAGAATCACCCGGAAGCGTGCCTGCGACAGCCCACCCCCCCAGAACAATGGACAGTTCTGTTTAGGGTCGGATACCACAACTCAGCGTGTTTCCTGTAACACCAACCTTTGTCCCGGTAACTACGTACAGCATGGCAAACTAACACTCTTGTACATTTGATTCCATGTTCAGGGTACAAAGCAGCTCTTTATAGTTTTGGGTGCAGGACGTAGGCCAGTGGAAAAGCGCTCGCTCGATCCGCAGTTGGTTTGGGATGGATCCCCTTCGGTGGGCCCATTCAGCTATTTCTCTTTTCAATCAGTGAACCACAGCTGGTATATCAAAGGCCGTGGTATGTGCTATCCTGTTTGTGGGATGGTGCATATACAAGATCTCTTACTACTAATGTGAAATTGTAGCGGTTTTCCTCACTAAGACTACATGTATGTCAAAATTACTAACGTTTGACGTCCAATAAATCAATGTGCTCTAGTGGTGTCGATTGCCCACCAGACTCAGATCTCATGGCATTTTGTCCTTCCTTCCATTGACACTGGTGCGAATCCATTGCCCACCAGACTAAATCTCATGGCATTTTGTCCTTCCATCCATTGACACTGGTGCGAATCCATTGCCCACCAGACTAAATCTCATGGCATTTTGTCCTTCCATCCATTGACACTGGTGCGAATCCATTACCCACCAGACTAAATCTCATGGCATTTTGTCCTTCTTTCCATTGACACTGGTGCGAATCCATTGCCCACCAGACTAAATCTCATGGCATTTTGTCCTTCCATCCATTGACACTGGTGCGAATCCATTGCCCACCAGACTAAATCTCATGGCATTTTGTCCTTCCATCCATTGACACTGGTGCGAATCCATTACCCACCAGACTAAATCTCTTGGCATTTTGTCCTTCCATTGACACTGGTGTGAATCCATTGCCCACCAGACTAAATCTCATGGCATTTTGTCCTTCCATCCATTGACACTGGTGCGAATCCATTACCCACCAGACTAAATCTCATGGCATTTTGTCCTTCCATCCATTGACACTGGTGTGAATCCATTACCCACCAGACTAAATCTCATGGCATTTTGTCCTTCCTTCCATTGACACTGGTGTGAATCCATTGCCCACCAGACTAAATCTCATGGCATTTTGTCCTTCCATCCATTGACACTGGTGTGAATCCATTACCCACCAGACTAAATCTCATGGCATTTTGTCCTTCCATCCATTGACACTGGTGTGAATCCATTACCCACCAGACTAAATCTCATGACATTTTGTCCTTCCTTCCATTGACACTGGTGCGTCCTTCCATCCATTGACACTGGTGCGAATCCATTACCCACCAGACTAAATCTCATGGCATTTTGTCCTTCATCCATTGTTACCCACCAGACTAAATCTCATGGCATTTTGTCCTTCCATCCATTGACACTGGTGTGAATCCATTACCCACTAGACTAAATCTCATGACATTTCGTCCTTCCATCCATTGACACTGGTGGGAATCCATTACCCACCAGACTAAATCTCATGACATTTTGTCCTTCCATCCATTGACACTGGTGCAAACCCTTTACCCACCAGACTAAATCTCTTGGCATTTTGTCCTTCCATTGACACTAGTGTGAATCCATTGCCCACCAAACTAAATCTCATGGTATGTTGTCCTTCCATTGACACTGCCACAAATCCATTGCCCATCAGACTAAATCTAATGACATTTTATCCTTCCATTGATACTGCCACAAATCCATTGCCTATCAGACTAAATCTCTTGGCATTTTGTCCTTCTATCCATTGACACTGTTGCGAATCCATTATTTACCAGACTAAAACTCATGGCATTTTGTCCTTCCATCCATTGACACTGTTGCGAATCCATTATTTACCAGACTAAATCTCTTGACATTTTGTCCTTCCATCCATTGACACTGGTGCGACTGTTATATAGTGACTGTTACCCTCTGTTTCAGTTAATGGCCAGTGAGGCGACTGTTATATAGTGACTGTTACTCTCTATTTCAGTTAATGACCAGTGAGGCGACTGTTATATAGTGACTGTTACTCCCTTTTTCAGTTTATGGCCATGCAAGGGGGAGACTGTTATATAGTGACTATTACCCTCTATTTCAGTTGATGGCCAATGGGCGACTGTTATATATAGTGAATGTTACTCTCTATTTTAGTTAATGGCCAGTGGGGAGACTGTTATATAGTGACTGTTACCCTCTATTTCAGTTAATGGCCAGTGGGGCGACTGTTATATAGTGACTGTTACTCCCTTTTTCAGTTTATGGCCATGCAAGGGGGAGACTGTTACATAGTGACTGTTACCCTCTATTTCAGTTAATGGCCAGTGGGAAGACTGTTATATAGTGACTGTTACCCTCTATTTCAGTTGATGGCCAGTGGTGCGACTGTTATATAGTGACTGTTACCCTCTGTTTCAGTTAATGGCCAGTGGGGAGACTGTTATATAGTGGCTGTTACCCTCTATTTCAGTTAATGGCCAGTGGGGCAACTGTTATATAGTGACTGTTACCCTCTGTTTCAGTTAATGGCCTGTGGGGCGACTGTTATATAGTGACTGTTACTCTCTATTTCAGTTAATGGCCAGTGGGGCGACTGTTATATAGTGACTGTTACCCTCTGTTTCAGTTAATGGCCTGTGGGGCGACTGTTATATAGTGACTGTTACCCTCTATTTCAGTTGATGGCCTGTGGGGCGACTGTTATATAGTGACTGTTACTCTCTATTTCAGTTAATGGCCAGTGGGGTGACTGTTACATGTATATAGTGACTGTTACTCCCTTTTTCAGTTAATGGCCAGTGGGGTGACTGTTACATGTATATAGTGACTGTTACTCCCTTTTTCAGTTTATAGACATGCAAGGGGGAGACTGTTATATAGTGACTGTTGCCCTCCATTTCAGTTGATGGCCAGTAGGGTGACTGTTATATAGTGACTGCTACTCTCTATTTCAGTTAATGGCCAGTGGGGAGACTGTTATATAGTGACTTACTCTCTATTTCAGTTGATGGCCAGTAGGCCGACTGTTATATAGTGACTGTTACTCTCTATTTCAGTTGATGGCCAGTAGGGTGACTGTTATATAGTGACTGTTACCCTCTATTTCAGTTAATGGCCAGTGGGGCGACTGTTATATAGTACTGTTACTCTCTATTTCAGTTAATGGCCAGTGGGGCGACTGTTATATAGTACTGTTACTCTCTATTTCAGTTAATGGCCAGTGGGGCGACTGTTATATAGTGACTGTTACCCTCTATTTCAGTTGATGGCCTGTGGGGCGACTGTTATATAGTGACTGTTACTCTCTATTTCAGTTAATGGCCAGTGGGGTGACTGTTACATGTATATAGTGACTGTTACTCCCTTTTTCAGTTAATGGCCAGTGGGGTGACTGTTACATGTATATAGTGACTGTTACTCCCTTTTTCAGTTTATAGACATGCAAGGGGGAGACTGTTATATAGTGACTGTTGCCCTCCATTTCAGTTGATGGCCAGTAGGGTGACTGTTATATAGTGACTGCTACTCTCTATTTCAGTTAATGGCCAGTGGGGAGACTGTTATATAGTGACTTACTCTCTATTTCAGTTGATGGCCAGTAGGCCGACTGTTATATAGTGACTGTTACTCTCTATTTCAGTTGATGGCCAGTAGGGTGACTGTTATATAGTGACTGTTACCCTCTATTTCAGTTAATGGCCAGTGGGGCGACTGTTATATAGTACTGTTACTCTCTATTTCAGTTAATGGCCAGTGGGGCGACTGTTATATAGTACTGTTACTCTCTATTTCAGTTAATGGCCAGTGGGGCGACTGTTATATAGTGACTGTTACCCTCTATTTCAGTTGATGGCCTGTGGGGCGACTGTTATATAGTGACTGTTACTCTCTATTTCAGTTAATGGCCAGTGGGGTGACTGTTACATGTATATAGTGACTGTTACTCCCTTTTTCAGTTAATGGCCAGTGGGGTGACTGTTACATGTATATAGTGACTGTTACTCCCTTTTTCAGTTTATAGACATGCAAGGGGGAGACTGTTATATAGTGACTGTTGCCCTCCATTTCAGTTGATGGCCAGTAGGGTGACTGTTATATAGTGACTGCTACTCTCTATTTCAGTTAATGGCCAGTGGGGAGACTGTTATATAGTGACTTACTCTCTATTTCAGTTGATGGCCAGTAGGCCGACTGTTATATAGTGACTGTTACTCTCTATTTCAGTTGATGGCCAGTAGGGTGACTGTTATATAGTGACTGTTACCCTCTATTTCAGTTAATGGCCAGTGGGGCGACTGTTATATAGTACTGTTACTCTCTATTTCAGTTAATGGCCAGTGGGGCGACTGTTATATAGTACTGTTACTCTCTATTTCAGTTAATGGCCAGTGGGGCGAATTTTATATAGTGACTGCTACTCTCTATTTCAGTAAATGGTCAGTGGGCAGCTGTTATATAGTGACTGTTACTCTCTATTTTAGTTAATGGCCAGTGGGGCAAGTGGGGACCATACACCTATACACAATGTTCTGTGACTTGCGGTGCTGGTACGAGAACCTATGAGCAGAAACGCGCCTGTAATAACCCGGCAGTTCAGTTTGGAGGAATGGAGTGTGTTGGTTCGGACACTGACACCGGAACTTCTACTTGTAATCTTGGAGTCTGCCAAACAGGTTGGTATTTTGTCTTAAATATTATGTTTTAGGCAAAATAAAAACAATGTATGTTGGTGTGATATCTTTTTTTTCAAAGCATGGATTGCACAGAAAAGGCAGGTATATTTGATACCAAAATAAGGGACATATTTAAATTGAAATCAGAATGCACTCCCTATTCCATGCCAATGGCATTTTGGCTCCAAATGTGGTTTTATGTCATAGTTAAAAAAAGCCCGCCAAAAATCAATGTCATGCCACTGCAATCTGATTAAAATTAGCTCTACTGGTCTACCAGTAGATCTAACAACATTGCGTGGACTCCCATGTCCAGCTGACTTTTCATCTATAAATAACAGTTTAAATATCAACCAATTACACTTCACCTTTTATAGCGTTATTCGGCAACATACAAATTCTAAAAATATCGGGCGAGACTATTTATGCAATAGGCGAAACTATTTATGCAATAGGCGAACTTGTTGGTCTATTTCAACACTAAAATCACAGTGGGGAAAGTGAAGTAATAATCTCTGCATTGTGTACTAGTATAAACATTTAATGGCTATACCATCTCTTTTTTTTCTTTCGTCTTGAAATGAATTGTATATAAAAGTTAATATTGAAATTAGTTTCTGGGCATACTTCATAATTAACCCGAATCAATTCGTATACCCTCGGCATAATCCCAAATATTTTCAAATCACTGGCATGATTTTGCAAGTACAGTTTTGATTGGTCGAATGAAAGGTCAACTGGACATGCGTTCCAACGGGATGCTGTTAGATCCACAGGTAATAGTAATTAACCAGTGGAGCTAATTTTAATTAAATTGATACCACTGGTAATTGAAAAAAAACATGCAAGCATCAAAATCAATGAAAAATATGCTGTAGTGTTTAAAAACTAGGGTGTGATGTCCCTTTAAATTGTACTGCAATTTAGTTGTATATCTTTCAGATGAAAATCCATCACCAGGTAAGTTGCAGGTTGAAGATGTACATGTAGATGTGTGTAGAAATGCCTTTGTCATTTTTGTTCTTTTTTAATGTAGATTTTGTTACAAAGTTGTCCAAAGTTGGATATATGTCTCCTTCCTTTGTAATAATAGTGATGTGCATGTTTGTCAACCAGTTATTCAAGTAAAACGTCATGATCGTGTAAACAAATCAGAGTACAAAATGAATTTGGCAAATACAATTCATTATAAATTAGCCAAAAATCTAATTTGAAAATCACCCATCCTTTCAAGTTTGTAGATCTACAGTCAGTTTTAGCTGGCTGGCCAATTAGAATTTGAATGTTGCTACACATTTTCTGTATAAATTTGCCAAATTTTTAAAAAAATAATAATAAATTAAAAATTTTTTAAAAAATGGATCTACACATGTAGCTTAAACTGCTTATGTTTTTAATTTGCTTTGAAGATGCTTATATTGCCTTTGGTATTACCTGTATGTACATGTAGTAATAGTGAAGTAGTTTAGGGGATAATATCACTGTGTTTCTATAAGGATTTATCACAAAATTTGGATTTAGGGACGAGACAAAGTCGAGTCCCTAAATCCCAAAATGTTGTGATATTAATCCTTATAGTTAACAACGAAACACAGTGATATTATCCCTATTCTAATACTATACCTATTAGGAGTATCTGTAAGACATTTTATTGTGTTTTATTAAAGAAATCTCATAGATGAAAAAAAATATATCCATTCTCCTTACTTACGATATTCAATGAAAACACTTTCATAATATTTTTTTCGTTCTCTTCACAACCAAATGGCAAATTTATCAGCATTGTAGTCTATCTTTTGAACATGATTTATTGTAATACAGAATATAAAAAAATATATATATATTTTCGTTGGCTTTTAATTTCTGTTGCAAGACATATAGCTATGATTAGAATTTACATTTGTGAGCGGTGTTTTAACCTCATATTGAAATATTTCGAGGAATTCGACCTGGTTTAATTTTGTACAAAAAAACACGTAGATGGGGTAGGTTTACAAGTTTATAACTTGCAAACATATTTTCACTTAAAGTTTATATAAATACATAAGATAACATGCATTTACTAAATGGCAAGTATTATTTTCTAAAGTTTTTCAGAATTGTGCGATATTTTAAAGCAGTTAATGTTTTTTAAAATGGCGTTTAAAAAATCAAGTCATTTCCATCTTCTCTCCTTTATCAATTTTATTGTCGCAAAAAGTATATTCTAAACAAAAATAAGGTACTCCAGACTGTGATATAATTATTTCTGATGAACCGGCATGCTTGCACCCTTTTGAGAACACAAACTAGAAGAGCAGACCACATACAAGACACATGCTGGCGACTGCTGCGATCGATCAGTGACCGGACCTTACTTGGGGTGGGTGGGTGCAAGTTCATTGCTGCTGACGAAGTGTTAAATGTTACAATGGCACGAAATAATAACAAAATAGTAACAATAACATCATTTTCATCTGAAGTTAGTAATTTTGTTAAAGTTATTTATATCGACGTTTAAATATAATGGAAGACGCAGAATTAATATACTAACGAAAACACCACACGAGGCTACATTTGTAAGTGACAGTATATTGGACGAGTTCTCGGAATTTTGTTATTGTGATAAATTCTGGTTGCCCATGACAGCGTACATCTACCGTCCGATTTATCACGAAAATTAACCAATGGAAAAAAGGCTTTTATGAAAGTTGTATTAGAATGTTTTTTAAAATTGATTTTAGAATTTTTTGTATTGATGTTTATCATCAATACATTTTTAAATTTACTATTGTGTGACACTTAGTAGCCAATGTATTTTTGTTTTGGGGTGTCATTAAACATTCATTCATTCAGTAGTGAAGTAGAGAGTTAAACTGTTCAGTTTTTATCTTTTTAAAAAAAATTCTATATACTTGTAGTTATATAGATTATTATAATAACCATAAATATACATAATCAATAGTCCACAATTGTACAAAGACAAAAAAGAAAAAGGTAACAATGTATACTTCACCATAAAGGTGAAAATGTGATTAATTAAAATATTTTTGTTATAAAATAAAAATACAACATGAATCGGCGAGTGTCTTGTGATATCATAATTTATCAGCACGAGTTGATAAAAGTATATTTTTATCAACGAATGCTGATACATTATGATATCACAAGACACGAGGTGGGGTATTCTTTTTATCATCCATTATCATTCTTTTCATTTGCGACAGTTGTAAACAATGTCAGTAATGTGGGTTGAATGTCAGCGGTAGACTCGTTAACTAGCAGAATGGCAGTGGCGTGACGTCACTAATGGTAGGTTTAGCGCTGAAACAAACACAGTGACGTAACAAAACATTGTCTTGCGATTAAAATTTGACCAATCAAGATTATAACAAGTTATAAGAAATTATATAGCCTTTAATGGAAGAGAGAAAAAAACATTCCTAGCCAAAAATGTGGTTGGCCGTAGTCTACCGGCCGTACTGCTTCCGACACTCCTGTACGTATCTCCACTTAAAGGTTGTCTTGTAATACAATGCAATGCATAGACCCTACAAATTGCTAATTTTACCTTTAATTAAGGATTGTATATTACTTCTTTTACGTTCAACACAGTGTGAACGAAAAAAAATCATGTGCAAACTGTTTCAGCGAAGCCATTATAATTCTGACAGACGTTTGCTGATGATTTTGTTTGTTCATACCCAGAAAACAAATAACAGAGAATACTTAATTTGAATCATACTTGCTAATAATGAGTTTTAGACTATTAACTAGTCAGTTGCCCCCCCCCCCCCCCCCCCCCAAACAAAAAATCCTACCTACGGCACTAGTATACATTGTTTTCGTTTCCTTCAGGTCTGTGTAGCGATGCCCAAGTGATCCAAGGTGTGGGGTACAGACTACACCCCAGGGACTGTGACAAGTTTATCCAGTGCTACTACAATCCAAACGGTCACACCACTGGAGTTATCCGCTCTTGTCCCTTCGGACAGTACTGGAACCAGGATATTCTTCGGTGCGACCAGGCCTGCAATGTCGATTGTCCTCTAGGTTTGTAATGATGCACATTTTGGGAATTTAATATTAGATTTAGAATGACATACTTATACATTTTGCATATATAGATTTACATGTAGAATGACTTTAATTAGTATACATTTTGCATATATAGATTTAGAATGACTGTTATTAGTATATATTTTGCATATACTGTATAGATTTAGAATTATTGTTATAGTATATATTTTGCATATATAGATTTAGAATGACTGTTATTAGTATACATTTTGCATAAATAGATTTAGAATGACTTTAATTAGTATATATTTTGCATATATAGATTTAGAATGACTGTTATAGTATACATTTTGCATATATAGATTCAGAATGACTGTTATTAGTATACATTTTGCATATATAGGTTCAGAATGACTGCTATTAGTATACATTTTGCATATATAGGTTCAGAATGACTGCTATTAGTATACATTTTGCATATATAGGTTCAGAATGACTGCTATTAGTATACATTTTGCATATACATTGTATATGTTTAAAATGACTGCTATTAGTATACATTTTGCCTATATAGATTTACAACGACTGCTATTAGTATACATTTTGCCTATATAAATTTACAATGACTGCTATTACTGTACATTTTGCCTATATAGATTTACGACTGCTATTAGTATAAATTTTGCCTATATAGATTTACAACGACTGCTATTACTATACATTTTGCCTATATAGATTTAGAATGACTGCTATTAGTATACATTTTGCATATATAGATATAGAATGACTGCTATTAGTATACATTTTGCCTATATAGATTTAGAATGACTGCTATTAGTATACATCGTACATTTTGCCTATATATTGACACTGTCTGTAATACTAATTGTGCTGCATCTAAATTTAACCGGGGCAGGATTTAGCTCAGTCGGTTGACTATTCGATTGAGGTGCTTGCGTTGCAGGATCGAAACACCTTGGTGGATCCATTCAGCTGATTGTTTTTTTTTTCTCGTTCTAACCAGTGCAACACAACTGGACAAAGGCTGTGGTATGTGTTTTCCTGTCTATGGGAAAATGCATATAAAAGTTCTCTTGCTGCATTAGGAAAAATGTAGTGGGTTTCCTCTGATGACTAAGATTCAGAATTACCAAATGTTTGACATCCAACAGCCGATGATTAATTAATCAATGTGCTCCAGTGGTGTCGTTAAACAAAAACAAACTTCTTTTTTAATTCAACCTTTAAAAAATAACCTAGGATATTTTAATCCTGGTAATAATTATCTCTGGCCAGCTATGATGTTACTTAGGAGATAACCATATGGAGTTTTTAGATTTGTGAATGTTATTGTCTATTTGATCGCGCAAATGTAACTTTTGATCGAAGGCATTAGCAAGAGGTTATACCTGATACAAGTTTTAAAAACAACAACAACAACAACAAAACATTATTAATATTATATAGGTTTATTTGGGGGTGCATGTTTGTTTTTGTGTTGTACGTGTTGTGCAGGGGTGGGGAAAAGCCCCTTTTTCCCGGTCTGGGACCGATTCTCGATCTCCGAGACCGAAATAATTTTTTAAAAACGTGTGTTTGTCGGTCCCACTTTTGTCATTCTTGTCGGTCCGAAGCACCTGTCCATTTCTATTTTTGGAACAAATTCCTATCGGTCAAGTGGACCGGCCAGCCCAGACGTCGTTATTTTGTGCATGATTTAAAATAATAAATAAATAGTGGTCAATATGGCTGGTGTTTCAGACGTTTGTGATTTTAAAGTCTGCCTAAGTATATCGCCAGTCCCTGAAGTCGGACCTACAGTAGTGTCAATCGACTGCCACTATAGGCTAGACATTTGTCAAAGTCGCTGAGCTGGTCAAGAGATTACACAGACATTAATGATAGCACCATTCTTGGTTTAGAGAGCCATCAAGGTATTACACTCCAATTAAAACAAAGGACCCAGAATTTGCAACTGGTTACAATCAACACCTGTCAACACCTATGTACGGAGCTATGTCGGGTCGAGTGTCCTAGTCTGTAGCAAGAGGCTTTTGTGCAATACAAACTGCTTAAAATAGCATAAAATATAATGAAATAATCTATAAATGTATTTAATGTTGACTGTTCAATGTAGTGTATCCAATAATTATAAAGTTCCACATTTATCTCCATATAGACACATAACCTGCGTTAAAAAAACAACTTTGGAAAATTAACAAAAGGTTTCCACCTTTTCTTTTAACAAGTGGGAGTAAGCAGAACAGCTACATGTACTGTTATCTCAAGAGCTAGTAGAGGTCAAATTTCATCCAATCGGTGATGACGTTATTACTCTCTTTGTCTAAACATGTGCTAGCTCAGGCTGTCACACGCTTCAACGGTGCCATCTTTTATTAATTTTCAGGATACAGTACTGAATACTCGTACTTTTTATACATACATTTGTATATGGGAATTAAAATTCATAACTTTTCTTCCTTTTTTATATTATTTATTCTATTATGTAAAATATATACAATTTGTGGGGGTTTTCATTGATCATATGTGATTAAAAAAAATTTAATGTTAATGTTTTCATGTTTATCGTTTCGCGTTCGTGATTCAAGATAAAACTATACAAATATCACTATGATTTTTAAAAAAACTATTTGGCAAATATCGTTTTTTAAATGTTTTTTGTTTTTTTTAAATTCCTTTCTCTCGATTCGCCCCCCTCCCCCCCCCCCCCCCAGTAGTGACGACATCAAGTGTGACCGATTGACATGTTTATTTTTCTCCACCCCCCTGGTGTTGTGTTTTATTTATTTTTATTTTAGTAGTTGAAGTTTATTATTTAAAACATGAAATAGATGAATCACTTCAGTGTACTATAAAGCTGCACTTATATTACATCTTTCAATACAATTAGTGTTTTTTCCAGAAAGAAATTTCTGGGTATGGCGCTATGGAATTGAATGCAACTATACAGTCAACAGGGGGTAGGGGGCCTCCCCCAGAAAGAAACTTTAGAGTTAGGGTTAAGAAAATCATACAGTAATGATAAGAGTAATTAATTTTGTCAAAACTTTTAAAGGATAACTTTAAAAAAAAAAAAAAAAAAAAAAAACATTCGAGTATGGCACCATACCCATTTTACTCTCTGGCACAGAAACCCTGAGTTAAGAGATCGACGGTTTCCAACTGACAATAAACTTGAAATTTGGAAATTACCAAGTGTTTTTTGTTAAAGGTAGGCCGTATAGAAATACATATTATTCGCCCTTTGGATCACAATACAATTTCAGTGTTTCTTCCAGAAAGAAATTTTTGGGTATGGTGCTATATGACATTGACTATTTACAATGTTGACAGGGGTATGGGAGACCTACCCCAGAAAGAAAACGGGTTAGGTTTAGGGTCAGGGTCATTAATGTTGTCAAAAGGTCAACTTAAAAAAATAAATTCTGCAAAAAAATGTGGGTATGCATGGCGCCATACTCATTTTACCCTCTGGCAGAAACCCTGAATGTATATTGATATACCGCTAATAATGAACATCCATAACCTTTATCCATATATATCTTGTTTGTTTTCAGAAAAATGCAAAAGACGACTGTGTTTCCACATACAGCATGCAAGGCAGTTGCCGTGGCTACTGGACGTGTGTCAACGGAAAGTCGGAGGCCGCGTGTTGTCCAGTCGGGTTTGCCTACGTCGAGACCAAAGGCTGCTTGGTAGACTTTACCTGTAGGGACATGTGTCCAACTGTCTGCACTGGCAAAGGTAAAATCTAGTTTTAATATTACAGTAGTCACATCAATCTCTTGGTGGACTTTACCTGTAGGGACACGAGTCCAGCCATCTGCACTGGCAAAGGTAAAATCTAGTTTTAATATTACAGTAGTCACATCAATCTCTTGGTGGACTTTACCTGTAGGGACATGAGTCCAGCCATCTACACTGGCAAAGGTAAAATCTAGTTTTAATATTACAGTAGTCACATCAATCTCTTGGTAGACTTTACCTGTAGGGACATGTGTCCAACCATCTGCACTGGCAAAGGTAAAATCTAGTTTTAATATTACAGCAGTCACATCAATCTCTTGGTGGACTTTACCTGTAGGGACATGTGTCCAGCCATCTGCACTGGCAAAGGTAAAATCAAGTTTTAATATTACAGTAGTCACATCAATCTCTTGGTAGACTTTACCTGTAGGGACATGTGTCCAGCCATCTACACTGGCAAAGGTAAAATCTAGTTTTAATATTACAGTAGTCACATCAATCTCTTGGTAGACTTTACCTGTAGGGACATGTGTCCAGCCATCTGCACTGGCAAAGGTAAAATCTAGTTTTAATATTACAGTAGTCACATCAATCTCTTGGTGGACTTTACCTGTAGGGACATGTGTCCAACCATCTACACTGGCAAAGGTAAAATCAAGTTTTAATATTACAGTAGTCACATCAATCTCTTGGCAGACTTTACCTGTAGGGACATGCGTCCAGCCATCAACACTGGCAAAGGTAAAATCTAGTTTTAATATTACAGTAGTCACATCAATCTCTTGGTGGACTTTACCTGTAGGGACATGTGTCCAGCCATCTGCACTGGCAAAGGTAAAATCTAGTTTTAATATTACAGTAGTCACATCAATCTCTTGGTGGACTTTACCTGTAGGGACATGTGTCCAACCATCTACACTGGCAAAGGTAAAATCTAGTTTTAATATTACAGTAGTCACATCAATCTCTTGGTGGACTTTACCTGTAGGGACATGTGTCCAACCATCTACACTGGCAAAGGTAAAATCTAGTTTTAATATTCCAGCAGTCACATCAATCTCTTGGTGGACTTTACCTGTAGGGACATGTGTCCAACCATCTGCACTGGCAAAGGTAAAATCTAGTTTTAATATTCAGGTCTTCTAGATTATGGTAGCCCCACTCCCGTGGCTAGTGATATTCAATGTTGGGCTAGTAAATAACTACTATTACCATGCCCGACAGGGCTTCTAGATTATGGTAGCCCCACTCCCATGGCTAGTGATATTCAATGTTGGGCTAGTAAATAACTACTACTGCCATGCCAGACAGGGCTTCTAGATTATGGTAGCCCCACTCCCATGGCTAGTGATATTCAATGTTGGGCTAGTAAATAACTACAACTGCCATGGTGAATTTATTTGTTTTGTAAAATGTTGCAGTAACTTTCTTTTGTAAATGTGAATATACTGATCGACCCCACTCCAACCCCCAATGTTAGTGTTTTTCAGCTCTATCGATCTCCCTCTTTAGATGACACATCTGATTATTGCTATTATTTAGTAAAATTGTATTAACTTAAAGTAAAGTAGGGCTGGTGAATTTGTAATCTTGGCTAGTAAATGTTTTTAATTACTGATCCCATGGCTAGTGGATTTAAAAAAATGTCTAGAAGCATTGTAATATGCCGGCAGTCGCATCAATTTCTTGGTGGACCTTACCTGTAGAGACATGCATGTATCCAACCATCTGCACTGGCAAAGGTAAACGGTCCGACGCCATATAACTGCAAAGAAAATGTGTCGAGTGTGTTGTTAAATAAAGCATTTCCTTCCTCTCTCGATATCTGTGTGGTCTTTAACCATGTGTCCGATGCCATATAACCGTAAATAAAATGTGTTAAGTGCAACGTTAAATAAACCATTTCCTTCCTCTCTCGATATCTGTGTGGTCTTTAACCATATGTCCGATGCCATATAACCGTCAATAAAATGTGTTGAGTGCGACGTTAAATAAAGCATTTCCTTCCTTGTCTTACAGAGGTGTGTAACGTGCGTCCGTGGTGGAATGACACACACAAGTACGAGGAAGGCGGTGGAGACAATGGGTGGAGAGCATCAACGTGTAAAAAGAGCAGCCTCTACTTCGACATCGTCGGCTGTCAGTGCTCAAAGGCTGCCACTAAAGGTAAAACTTATAGAGATTATTATCCGAGCTTGTGTGTTGCACTGATTTTACGAAACAGATGTCAGGATTTTTGTATTGCCCGAGTGAGAGTGAGTGTAATACATAAATCCTGACACGAGTTTCATAAAATCAGTTCGACACACCCACGAGTAATAATTTCTTTATTATCCATATTATTATTGTAATTTTTTTTACGAATAACAAGGCCCAAGGGCTGTCTCAAAATGTTTCAACCACAACTAGAAGGAGACGACAAAATGACATATTTCACATGCACAGTTTGGGCTAGGACTGGAGAAGCAACATCATGTTATGATGTCGCTTCCCAAAATTATGTCATCACACTTGTTATTACACTTGTTATTACACGTGTGCTTCGTATGATTATTATTAACCCGGTTATGTAAACCATGCGGATAATAAAGACCTTTATTACACAGGGCACAATATTTCACGAGAACCGTTGTTCTGTTCGCATGTCGGTTACGCAACTTTAAAATCACGAGAACCGTTGTTCTGTTCGCGTGTCGGTTACGCAACTTTAAAATCACGAGAACCGCCAATCAGTTACGTGGTGAACAATTAATTACACTCTAAAATTAAAAGTACCATTTTGGCCTATCAGTAATGAAAGAGAAAATCAGTTTGTTTTTAAATACATTTGAACCACCAATGTAGCACAGAACTGTAGTTCAAGTGTTTCAGGATTAGGTAGGCCTAACTCATCAGTTACAAGAATTATATTCATGTAACTGAACAATCGGTTATCTAAGTAAGACTCATGTGAACAGACGTTTGGTTACAGTACCTAAAATTTTGAAATATTGTCCCTTGCAGTGAACTGACTTTCGGTTACCGTACCTAAGATTTTGAAATGTTGTCCCTTGCAGTATCTCATGACGGAATATCAATGGCTGTGGTATATGCATGCTACCTTGTCCGTGAATGTGAATATAAAAAATCTCTTGCTGCTATTGAAAAAAGAAAATGTATCGGGGGTTTCTCTGAAGACGAAAGATTCTAAGATTTTTAAATATTGTCCCCTGATTACCACGGTTTCTGCCAGAGGGTATGAATTAGGGTAAAATTGCATACACTAAAATCTTGGAAATTAATTAATACATTTTCATACTTTTTACAAAGATGTGCTGTTTAAAATGTATCAATGTACAGGAAATGCAGTGTTGAATTTCAAAAGATTTCAAACCCATAACAACCTATAGTCCGTCCCACAGGGAATGCCTTTTTTCATACTGTGGAATTTACTAAAAGTTATTTTCTTCTGAGCAGATTGATTTGTAAATTGCACACAAAAATAGTATATTTTTGTTATATCTAAAAACCTTTTGCTTTTCTTCTTACATTAAACCAAACTGCAATTGTTTACAAAAAACATGGTTACAAAATGATGGGACAGATTATAGTAGGGATACTTACATTATGGTCTGTTTTGTTTTTATTACGTTTTTATTATTGATTACCCATATGGGCTCAAATATCCAGGGTAATTTTTTTCAGTAATTATACGGCACTGCATGTGCATGCAGATTTCTTCTACAGCCACTGGGTGGCTAGGTTAAAAATGATGACATTTAGTCAGACCTGTCAACCTTTAGTCAAGAGAAAGCAGGAGGTGTGTGTTGAAAAAGCAGGAGATTTTGTCAAGAACCAAGAGATTTTGTAAATTCATACAATTTAACCCAAAATCGCAAGATTACAATTTTTTTTTTATTGCAATAAGTTATATGAACACTACATAATGTCATATATACTTGTTAACTTTAGATCTTGGCATTAAAAAAAATAATAATAAAAAAAAATAAAAAATATATATATTATTTATTAAAATTAATAAGTTTAAATATTATTATGATTTAATACATATTTTGAAAAAATAACTCTTTTATCAAAAAATGTTAAGCACATGAACAAGAAATTTAAAAATTAATTAGTACATTTACGGTATTACACTTACATACAGCCTTACAGTTTACGTTACATCATCATTTGTGGTTAGTTTACCCAAGTACCAAAGACAAATTTATATAAATCTTATAAATTAACATTCAGGTTTTACTATAATGAGGAACAGTGGCATGGTACTTATTTAGAATCATTATAATGATGCAATAAACATTATATTTCCATTAATCATTAAGTAAAACCTCATTACGAACATTGTATGAAATATACCAGAATTATACCCATTTCTGTGAGTAACTTTATGTCAAACACAACATTTATTAATTGTACAAAAATAATCTCTTGAAGTGTACCCTTGAAACCAACTTTTTACTGCACAAACATACAAAATTAACTGACACAAGTATGTTTATTTAGCTATAATTGGTGTTTTCGTTGTCTTGCTGTGACGTGATTTTAACATGAATCATGTGTATGCTGTCAACTGAGTCTAGCACTTCAGATTCGTCATAGTTGCATTATGTAACCTATTGTCTGAACCAAATTGTTAACAACTACGAAAACTTACTCTCCTACCTAGTATTGCCGTTAGATTTCCTCCAAAGTTTGTCCAGACAGAAATCTTGAAAAAACCCATTACAATGACACAGATTCCACATACCAGATGATAACTATGTGACCTATATCGAATTCGCTGAAGAGCGCATAGGGCAAAAAGCATGTAATTTTGTGCCAGCTGCCATTTTGACTTTTTATGGAATATTCTTCAAGAGAGGTGAAAGGATAGGACTTAATCTAACAACGTCATAACATGTTATGATATAAAAGCAAACGTTTATTATTTATTACAATATTTTTTTATTATTATTATATTTTTTAATGATACCACTAGAGATAACTGATTTCATATTAATTGTGTCACATACTTTGGAGGCTTTCACCCCTCCTGAAGAGTAGTCCATAAACAAGCAACATGGCAGACGGCAGAAAACTGCATGTATTTTTCCCTGTGCAATCTCAGCAAAGACGATATCGGCGACGTGTGTGGAATCTGTATATTTGTAGTGGGTTTTTTTTTGCGATTTGTGTTTGGACAAACTTTGGAGGAAATCTAACAGAAATTAAAGGTAGGAGAGTAATTTTTTGTAGTCGTTAACAATTTGGTTCGGACAATAGTGGGAAGAAATTTTACAATTCAGAGGTATTATTAGAACTAAATTGGATAGTTTTATATATATGGCAACACTGAATGTCAATAAACAGCCTGTTGAATTAGGGGCAGCACGCTTTGTAGCCATTACGATGACATGTCAATTTATAAACTCCACATGGTTTTTTAACAATATAAATATCCCACAATTCTCACTTCAGCAAAGGTTAACAGTTGGGACTATTCAGCCTGTTACATTCTCGGAAACCGAAAGTAGTTGACAATTTCCAAATGAGAGAAAAAAAAAAGGCAGAGTTACTTCCCTTATGTTTTTTTATGCTTACAAAAATGTCAGTTAACAGGAGAACTTGTCTCCCATGCAGAAGACGGGAGATTTGATCAAATACCGGCAGACTCCCGTGGAATCCGGGAGGGTTGACAGGTCTGCATTTAGTTGCTTGTTTACCACAGCCAAAACTTTACTTTAATTCATTTCATGTTTCCATTCATGAGTTGGATTACGCATATACAACATGTATACAGTCTGTCAAGATTTACAGAAAAAAAATGTAATTCATTTGTTTTCTACCATGAAATGGTTTTAATAATAATTAATAATAAATAATATGTGCTCTATAGTCCCCGTCCCATCCCATCTTTTTATAAAAATGTTTTTTTTAAATAAGTTCAGTTCAGAAAATTAATTAAAAGTGTTTTGGAAATAACAAAATAATACTATTTCTGTGTGCAATTTAGAAAACAATCGGGTGAAAGAAATAAATAACTTGTAGTAAATTCCATAGTATGAAAAAGGACGATTAATAGTAGGGACATTTAAATATGACAACATTTGATTGGTTGTTTGCTATGGCCATAACTTCAGTTTCATTCATTTAATGTTTTCATTCATAAGTCTGATTACGGTAACAGTCTATAAAGATTTACAGAAAATGTTTGACTAATTTGTTTCTTAATATGAAATGGTATATTTTCATAAGCAGATGCTTTAATTATAGTTTCCTCCGGCATTTTTGTTCAGACATTCGGCAAAATAATTTGACGTAAACTGAGCCACCAAAGGGGATGAAAATGCTAGGGGGCCTTTAATAATAATGAATAATAAATCAGTGTGCTTTAGTGGTGTCATTAAACAAAACAAATTCCCCGTTATATTTCAGTTTGTGACGCGGTAATGACGATGGACTTCTCCAACCCCAATCGACTGACAACTGCACCAGGGGTCAAGGTCACGACGAGCAACGTGACCTTCATTAACGGCATGGCCATGTTCTCGGGTCACGGTCTGATTCGTACGAGCATGTCGCTGGTGGAGGCCGCGGGTGGGTGTCCCGTCACCATACGACTGAGTTACAAATCGACGACCAGCGACAGACAGGTCCTCGTTAAGAGTCCGCTGTGTAGGATGGCCGAATCATCGTCGCTGGTCGTCACCGTCGATGGCAATGATGTTGTACTGGAGATGAAGAACTGGTTTGGTACAGCTATGTCCATGAGAGTTCCCACTGATGTAAGTAAAAGTTGGTTTTGTTTTAACCGGCACATAGGGGGTTAGAAGCACAGACGTATACTCTGAGTATGGGTTCTAACTGGGTTATAATTGTATTCTTGTGTTAAGGAAACACCCAGTCTCTATGTCAGCTCCAAATGAAACACAAAATTCAACCTCCACTGAGGGGATTCGAACCACACACTCTCAGCATGAGAGCAGCGCTCTACCAACTGAGCTACAGTAATATACGGGAATTCCTACTAGATACTGCCAGTAGAAGGAAGGAAATGTTTTATTTAACAACGCACTCAACACATTTTATGTACGGCTATATGGCGTCGGACATATGGTTAAGGACCACACACAGACATTGAGAGAGTAAACCCACTGTCGCCACTTTATGGGCTATATTCTTTTCGATTAGCAGCAAGGGATCTTTTATATGCACCAGCCCACAGACAGGATAGTACATACCATGTCCTTTGTTACACCAGTTGTGGAGCACAGGCTGGAACGAGAAATATTCCAATGGACCCACCGATGGGAATCGATCCTAGATCGATCGCGCATCAGGCAAGCGCTGTACCACTGAGCTATGTCCTGTCCCCTCTGCCAGTAGAAGCATGTACTTTATACCAACACTACTACACTATTTTGTTTAACAACACCACTAGAGTACATTGATTTATTAAATCATCGGCTGGATGTCAGACATTTTGTAATTTTGACATATAGTTTTAAAGAGGAAACCAGCCACATTGTTCCATTAGTAGCAAGAGGTCTTTTATATGCACCATCCCACAGACAGGATAGCACATACCACGGCCTTTGATATGTAAGTAATTCACCTCGGGCTTTCTTCTAGAAAGGGTGGGATGTAGCCCAGTGATGTATGGTCAATCTAGGATCGATCCCCATCGGTGGGTCAATTGGGCTATTTCTCGTTGCAACCAGTACACCACGACTGGTATATCGAAGGCTGTGGTATGTGCTATCCTGTTGTGGGATGGTGCATATAAAAGATCCCTTGCTACTGATGAAAAACGTAGCGGATTTCCTTGCTTAGATTACACGTGTATCTGTCAAAATTACCAAATGTTTGACATCCAGTAGCCAATGCATGATTAATCAATCAATGTACTTTTTTTCTGCCAGAAAATAGTGTGGTAGTGTTGGTATATAGTGCTCCTACTGGCAGTAGCCAGTGGGAATTTCTCTATTAGCTCAGTTCGTTTAGCACTGGACTCTCGTACTCAGAGTGTGTGGTTCGAATCCCCTCAGTGGAGGTTGATTTTTCTGTTACATTTGAAGCCCATGTAGGGACAGGGTGTTTTCTTAACACAAGAATACAATTATAACCCAGTTAGAAATCATAGCGGTTCAACTTCCCATGGCCCACAGTTCTAGGATATAGCTAGCTTCATTTAGGGAGAGTACAGTGTATGTAGTAGTGTTTGTATAAATAGCTAGTGGGAATTTCACTATTAGCTCAGTCGGTAGAGTCTGTGGTTCGAATCCCCTTAGTGCAAGTTGATATAGTTAGAGAGTACGTAATAGAAACAAAACAGACCATACATGTAAAGTTATGGGTTTGAAATGTTTTGAAATTGGAACGAGAAATAGACCAATGCACGGGCCACAGATGGGGATCGATCCTAGACCGACCGCACATCAGCCAAGTGCTTTACCACTGAGCTACGTCCCCTCCCATAATTGTTGCATAATTGTTGCAAAGGTTACTAATTTAAAATTGTTGTAGGCAGGCTCAAAATTTTTGTAGGTGAGCATTTTGCCCCAATATAAATATTTCAAAATTGTCATAGGTAAGAAATTCTGAAGTTCTAGCCCTGATAGGAATGTTTTGTGTATACCTGTAGATTCATATTACATTTTCTGTTACACAGGACTTCAAGACTGATGAATGGAAACAGGTGTCATTTGTTTATGATGGGAAGTTCGCCACTGGAAGAGTTTCTGGTGATAAGGTGACCTACATATTCAAAACCTTTGGTAAGTATCAGTTTGGCAAAACAAATTTATATATTGGCATCCAGCTTAAAGCCCAGTTTTCCATTATCATGTTTCCATATACGCAATTCCACACGCTGAAATAAATTTTTTTATCGATGAGTGATGTTTTTTTGGGTGCGAGTTACTTAATACGGTGATGTCATGACGCAAAACATTTACTTTCAGCTTAAAGTACACTTTGACAATGTAAAATGTTCTATAGTAATACGCTTGAGAAAACACAGAGATGGAAAAGAACATTTCCTCACACGGAAACGTGCACGATAAAATGCGCACAGAATCGCAGGCCTAAACCCTAATTATACACTGATAACCAGTTATTTTAGTTGATACATGCATATTAACCAATCAAGAACAAGCACATAAAATATAACAGGGTTGTCGACAGGTGCAGAGTAAATTGAAAAATATTGATATTTGTCAGGAAGCATTTTTTCTTTGTAATTCTATTCCCAGCGACAATTTAATTTAAAAAACAACAACCCCAAAGCGGTGACAAATCACCAGTTGCATGCTCCTATCTTTCAACTTCTTTTGCTGTCCACCTTCACATCCCAGTCCTTGTCTCCAACTGTGACAGGTGCTTAACTGTCTCTTGTGGCTATCCGTGCCACACACCTGTCATTCCCCCAATCCGCTTTTAGCTGTGGGCTTAGTCTGACTACTTTGGAGAGTGTTCAGTAGTTACTTGCGGCATTGTTAAGAGGCATTTATAACCACCTACTATGCTTCCCTAGTACGGTAGCGGCGTTCATTAGTTAGTGCTGTGGGTCAGACCAGCTTTATTAGCGGCAGAAGACGAGGATTCCAGCTGCATGCATGCTGCCTATTAATGACATTCTTGCTTTACCAGTTTTGTTGAACTTCAAACTATCTTTTTATCAATATTTTGTCTCTTTTTATCAATGTTTTGTCTCCTTTTTTTATTGATATTTTGTCTCTTTTTGTCATCATTTTGTCTCTCTTTTTATTGATATTTTGTCTCTTGTTATCAATGTTTTGTCTCTTCTTATTGTAATTTTGTCTCTCTTTTCATTGATATTTTGTCACCTCTTTTATCGTTATTTTGCCTCTCTTTCTATCGATATTTTGTCTTTTACAGCACCCAAAATCTCGATCGCTCAGTGTGGTCTTGATTTTGGAACCGATGAAAAGAAGGGAGCATTCACAGGAGAAATGGACACGGTAAAATTAACATAATAACTCATTGTGGTGGATCCAGAGGGAGGTTGCAGGGGTCCGAGAGGGGGGTCTCGTGTTCTGATAGAGGGGTCTTGCAGGGTTCCAAGAGAGGTGGGGTCACGTGTTCTGAGAGAGGGGTGTTTCAGGGTTCCGAGAGGAGGGATCAAGTGTTCCGAGAGAGGGGGGGGGGGGGGGGTCACGTGTTCCGAGACGGGTGTCGCAGGTGTCCGAGAGGGGGGTTACGTGTTCCGAGAGAGGATTGTCATAGGGGTTCTGAGAAAGGGGTCACGAGTTCCCAGAGAGGGGTGTCGCAGGGGTCCGAGACGGGGTTTACGTGTTCTCAGAGAGGGGTGTCGCAGGGATCCGAGAGGGGGGTTACGTGTTCCGAGAGAGGAGTGCCACAGGGGTTCCGAGAAGGGGATTACGTGTTCCGAGAGAGGGGTCCGAGAGGGGAGTTACATGTTCCGAGAGAGGGGTTCCGAGAGGGGGGTCACGTGTTCCAAGAGAGGAGTGTTGCAGGGGTCCAAGAGGGTGGTCATGTGTTCCGAGAGAGGGTTGTCGCAGGAGTTCCGAGAAAGGGGTCATGTGTTCTCAGAGAGGGGAGTCGCAGGGGTCCGAGACGGGGTTTACGTGTTCCGAGAGAGGAGTGTCGCAGGGGTTCCGAGAGGGGGGTCATGTGTTCTGAGAGGGGGATTACGTGTTCCCAGAGAGGAATGTCGCAGGGGTTCCGAGAGAGGAGTGTTGCAGGGGTTCCAAGAGGGGGGTTACGTGTTCCCAGAGAGAGGTGCTGCAGGGGTCCGAAAGGGGAGGTCACATGTTCCGAGTTAGGAGTGTTGCAGGGGTTCCGAGAGGGAGGTCACGTGTTCCGAGAGAGGGGTGTCGCAGGGGTTCCGAGAAAGGGGTCACGTGTTCTGAGAGGAGGGGGGTCACGTGTTCCGAGAGAGGGGAGTTCCGGGGGGGGGGGGGGTCACGTGTTCCGAGAGAGGGGAGTCGCAGGGGTCCGAGAGGGGGGGGGGGGGGTCACGTGTTCTGAGAGAGACCTCCCACATATTTGAACTTTTTTTTCTTCTTTTTTTTAAAATTTAATTTAGTGCTGAAAATGTATCTTTTTTTCAAAATGGTCAAGAAAATATTTATGACTAATATTACAGGCTGAATAAAATACAGTTACTGATTAGAAATTCACTGATGAATTTGTGTTTTTATTTCTTTCAGATTGGTGTATACCAGTGTAACCCGTGGACTCCTGTGTATTGATGAAGGACATTTTTAATGTTTGACTGACAGTGTTATTTTAGATCATGTAGTTTTATCATTAACTGAAGCATGGTGTCTAACTGTTATACACTTCACATTTTTAGAATATTAATTAGTTCAATTAAATGTAGACTTGAAAAATGAAAATGAGAAAATCATAATCAATAAACATTTATGGAAATTTAATACTTTATGATGAAGAGCTGTGATATCTTCATTCTTAATGATTCACATTACCTTAGCATGTTCTTTTCCACATAAATGTATTTTAAAAGTCACATCCGCTTTAGGTCATTTTCATTCTTAATAATTCACATTACCTCAGCATCTTCTTTCTCATATAAATGTCTTTTTTAAAAATCTAACATTTTTTTATACCTTATGTAGGTAATTAAAATGTTGATCATTTAAGACCCTTTTCTCACAAAGTTGTTGTAGAATTTGTTACTGACGGACTTTAACCCTAAGACTAATGTTGGAGTTGAAGAAACAACCTGGTCCCAGTATATCTGCTGCAATGACATGATACACTACAGCTAGGATATTTAATGTTAGGAGTTGGAAGAAACAACCTGGTCCCTGTATATCTGCTGCAATGACATGATACACTACAGCTAGGATATTTAATGTTAGGAGTTGGAAGAAACAACCTGGTCCCTGTATATCTGCTGCAATGACATGATACACTACAGCTAGGATATTTAATGTTAGGAGTGCATCACCGCTTACAGTTTCACCAGATTGTGAAAAGTCATCTCTAACATCTATATAAGTACAGAGCTCGTACACACGAGCTTGTAATACACTAATTCAACATATGGAGTCATTTAAATGTAATATTGTTTGTGACATACATCAACCATTTGTGACATGAAATATTTTATCGCAAAAACAACCGATACAGACACGTTATCACAACCGATATAGACAAATAAATTTGACAAAATGTTTATTAACTTTCCCTATTAATGCCACACCTTGAAGATGATTCTATAATTTGATAACAAATTAATTTTCTTTGGAAGCTGAAGGCAATATCACCGAAATGGAACTCGGGGAATGTAGTGTGACCCGAAAGTGGGAAACCTGATTGGAAGTAGCGGAAAGACATTTTAGTTTTCAGTTGATATCATTTTTAATACGGGTGTGTAATAGTTATGAGATTTATTTGTTTTAATACATTCTTATAAGTGGATTCAGGATTGTGTTTTGAGGAAATTGTCACAGAATTTTCCCCCTCTTGGCACCAACGTTGGGAAATTTGGTGCATTTGTTTTTTTCTATCAATAATTGTCAGTTTTTGATTTGAGCATCCAAACATGAGAATATGAAATTTCTCTAACAAACTCGAAACTTCTTTTTTTTATTCAGATTTTTATTTTATACTCATGACACTCAGTGTTCAATATTTGGTATAATTTTACTTACAGTAATTGTCTATCCTTGTTTCCACCAAAACATGAAACTAACACTGAAATATGTGACTAAATTTGGAAATGTGGTAAGGCTCATTTGCTCTTGAATATGAACCAGAACATTTTACAACAGAGGTGGGATCAAGTTTTGTCACATGTATGATGAGATAGATGTGACATTTATAGTGGGAGAATGTTAAAGATGGGATCTGGTTTTGCCTCAGTTATTGTTTGTGAGATGTCACGTTTGAGATCTGGTTTTGCCACAGCTATGGAGAGGGAGATATCAAAGGTGGGATCTGGTTTTGACACAGCTTTGGTGAAGGAGATGTCACAATTGGGATCTTGGTTTGCCACAGTTACTGGAGAGGGAGGTATTTTAAAGGTGGGATCCGGTTTTGCCACAGCTATGGTGAAGGAGATGTCACATTTGGGATCTGGTTTTGCCACAGTTTATGAAGAGATATATCAAAGGTGGGATTTGCGACAACCAGTTGACTGAACTTGCCCCTGGCTGTGTCACAGTTAAGGAATCGAGGAAGATGTCACAGATGGGATCTGGTTTTGTCACAGTTATGGTGTGTGAGATGTCACTAACAACCAATTAAACCTCCTGGATCTACTACTTATACTGCATACTCTACATGTACACATTTATTTTATAGAATATATTTTTTATACGTTTTATCTATAAATTGATTTGTATAACCAGTATTTCACAAATATATGCAATAATGCTCACTGCGATTCTTATGCAATTAACCCTTGGAAATAAAATAAATTTTAATAAAATATTGAGTTGTTGGCTTGTTTATAGCTCTAGCTCCGGGAGAAAACTCAAAAGGGCTTATTTGATGGTCAAAGTTATACTAAGGCCCAAAAATCACATCGGTACTGGATCCACAAAGGGACATTCCCGAGTTTGCTGCATCGTAAGATGTTTCCGACTAATAAAATATTTCTACGATTAAACTTACATATTAAATATATTTTCTTGTTTAGAATATCAGTGTCGGTATATTCAATGTGGTATATTCAATGTGTTTCTGGTCGTCTTAATATTTGTAAGAAGCCCAAACTGGATGTTGTCTTCAAATAATTTCGTACGTACGAAAAAATCTTTTTTAAGGAAATAAAATGAAATTTAACATAGTACATATATTAGAACGATCAGAAACACGTTTAATATACAGCCACTAATATTTTATGCAGAAAAATATATTTGATATGTAATTGCAGTCATCAAAAAGTCTCCGTTAGTCAATAAATATGGCAGAAGACGACATGGAACATACACTAGTACTCTGGCAGCCTCCTCAGAACCGGACATTCAGTGTGTTTTGAGCCATTATTCACAAAAACTATACAGCATAGCTGTTACAGGTACGTTGGGGGGGGGGGGGGGCGGTTGTGGGATGTATTAATCTTTTTTTTATTTAGTTGTGTGTGTATTTTGTTTTTCTGCTCTATGTAAGGGCAAACAGGTGGCTTGTGGTGTCCCCCATGTGCACCACGACTGGTATGGTATGCTATCCTGTCTGTGGGACGGTGCATATAAAAAAATCCCTTGCTACTAATGAAAAACTGTAGTGGGTTTCCCTTCTAAGACTATATGACAAAATTATTAAAGGAATTGATAGGGGGGGGGGGGGGGGGGTGGCTTGAATATAAAATTGGACAATGTGCCGATGACACTCCTTTGTCTCATAGAAATGCAATACGTACATGTACTTTAGATATTTTTAGAGACATATCGGGACTGAAAATAAATAAAGAAAAAACAAAAACTATTGGATTAGGTCCCCTTGCGAATACCATGGCGGAAATGTATATACAAGTAAGTCTAGATTGGTGTGAAAACAAGTTTGAGATTCTAGGTATAACACTTAATAAACAACTAGATAATATTTGGACACTGAATTTAGATGAAAAACTGGCGTGGCAGATGCGGAACTATGTGGTAGGATAACGGTTGTAAAAACATTAGCTATGTCAAAACTAACTCATATTTTTACCAGTCTATCAAATCCACCTAATGAACATATATTAAAAATAAATAGAATGATTTTCTCATTTATATGGAAAGTTGGCCCAGATAGAATTAAACGCTCAGTTATTACAAACATTTATTCTGAGGGTGGGTTAAAAATCAATGAAACATTACCATTTATTAAAGCTCTAAAAGTGTCATGGTTAAGACGCTACTTTCAATCAGACTGCAAATAGTTTTTAAATAAATATATGGACAATGTAGCTATATCTAACATGGGAGCCAATGTTGGTGAATATTTAAATAAAAGTTTTAAAATCCTTTTTGGAATGATGTATTGAAATGGATGGAAAGATCGTGTGCAAAAAACCCCCAACAGAAATTAAAACTTGTGACGAAATGGTAAATGAGCCGATATGGTACAACACACATTTTAAAAACAGGTCATTATTTATCCGCAATTGGTATAATAACGGTATAACACATATCAGACATCTGTTATCTGAAACAGGATACATCATTCCTTTTGCAGAGATAAAACAAAAATATAGCATACGAGGAACCTTTTTAGATTACGAAAATGTAATTCATAGTATCCCAGAAAATTGGAAAGGCATTGTCCAAAATATTGCAAGGACAGATAAATTTATATAATACTTTATGTCCAACGTATATGTTTTTAATGACAAAAATAAGTAAAGGTTGTGGTGTATATTATAATATACTTTCTATGAATGTAGAAATGCCAACAGCACAAATCCGCTGGTCTGCGATAATAAACGATGATAACTCCCCGTTAATATGGAAAAAGGTATATTTAACACCGAGATTATGTACTAAACAAATCGCACTTATAGATTTTCTATATAAAAATTCTTAATAGAATAATAGCAACCAATAGCTTTCTATGTAGGCTAGGGATTCGGGACGATGCACTTTGTACTTTCTGTAATGAGGACGAGGAAACGATAATACACCTTTTTGTAAAATGTTCAAAAGTGACTTCTTTGTGGCGAAATTTGGAATCTTGGATTTTTGATGTCACTGGATGCCGTACAATTATAAACGATAGAAAGATCATTTTTGGTATACAAACAGGACAAAAAATACTTAATCATTTAATTTTAATAACAAAACAATATATATATATATATATATATATATATATATATATATATATATATATATATATATATATATATGTATATATATATATATAATGCTCGTGTAGCGAACATCTCACTATCGTTTCCTCGTCTTCTAGCCATTGTAAAGGATTATTACATGACAGAAAAAATAATATCACAAATAAATTTGCAAGGGGACGACCATATTATAAAATGGTACGTATTTTTCGCGGTATTAGAAGCCAGTGAATAAATATTCTTCTTCTCCGTTTTCATTTTAATTAATGTTGATTTAATCAACTGGTTTTTAATGCATCTATAATATATATATATATATATATATATATATATATATATATATATATATATATATATATATATATATATATATATATATATATATATATATATATATATAGATAGAAGTCGTGTAAATAGGAGATCTGCTGTGAAATAGCCCATGTGTTCAATTATATGTTATACCTCCCTGAAACATCAGCTGTACATACCTTTTTACCTTTTTTTTTCAATTACTGTTTGTATTCATTTACGTGCTGTGTATAGTGTATTGTTCTTTTTTCTTGTATTCTGTAATTTATGTTTTATAAACTGTATATTTGCAAATAAAAAAGAAAAATAAAGAATTAAAAAACACCAAAAAAACACTGAACTATGAGGCCACACAAGCACAACTGTAACGTAGCCCAGGGATAAAGCGTCCGCCTTATGCGCGGTCGGTTTTGGGATCGATCCCCGTCAGTGGGTCAGGACTAGCCCGAGTACACTCACCGTAAGAGGGGTCGGGACGTAGCCCAGTGATAAAGCGTCCGCCTAATTCGCAGGCGGTTTTGGGATCGATCCCCGCCATTGGGCCCATTGGGCTATTTCTCGTTCGAGCCAGTGCACCACGACTGGTATATCAAAGACCGTGGTGTATGTTATCCTGTCTGTGGGATAGGGCATATAACAATATTCCTTGCTACTAACGGAAAAATGTAGCGGGTTTCATCTTTAAGACTATATGTCAAAATTACCAAATAGCCACTGATTAATAAATCAATGTGCTCTAGTGGTGTCGTTAAACAAAACAAACTTTAAGTCATCGGACCTGTGGTTGGTAGGTACCGGGTTCGCATTCCGGAACTGGCTCCCATCCACAGTGAGTTTAACGGCCAGACATAACAAATATGTGATATTTTGTAAACTTTGCAATTTACTGATGTGGTATTTTGTAAACTTTGCAATATACTGATGTGGTATTTACTTGAATGTTTTGCAAAGACTGGACATAACCGATTTCTGTCATCCCTTGATTTATTATTGTGGTATTTGGGTGAATGTTTTACAAAGACTGAACATAACCGATTTCTGTCATCCCTTGATTTACTGATGTGGTATTTACGGGAATGTTTTGCAAAGACTGGACATAACCGATTTCTGTCATCCCTTGATTTACTGATGTGGTATTTACGGGAATGTTTTGCAAAGACTGGACATAACCGATTGCAGATGTCATGATCATCCCTCGATTTACTTATGTGGTATTTTTGTGACCCTTGGTTCATTTGCATTCCATTCCAATATTTATTTACATGCTCATATACCACTAAGGTTTCAAGCATGTCTGTCACGGGCCCCTCCTCCGGATAGCCGGCAGGAGTGGTCCGGGACAGAAATATAGGGAACATTTTAAAATTTAAAGCCAAAAATTATATTGGGACATTAAAATTTTGATGTGCATTCCAAATATAAAATTCCTATTTCTTAATTTTCGTCACAATTTTGACCGGGTAATCTAAACTTAAAAGGTCTCAAATCTACATATACTTAATTTAACCCTAAATGAGGAGTTGGGGGGAAGGTTCATATGAAAGGTGAGTCCGCCTCACAGGAAATTTATTATTTAAAAGAGGTGCTACGTCGGTATTGGGAATCTAAGTGTGGCAGACAGGGCAGGGCCGAGGCCCAGGGGAGGGGAGGCGGGAGCCCCCCGGACAAACCTAACTCCCCTACTGCCAAACCGCCTACGCCTACCATTCCTGACTTCCGGTGGTCTCCCACCCCCCACCCACCCCCCCACCCCCCACCCCCGCCGTCCCAACCGCGATGCCCTCCACCAACGCGGCCCCTCAAATAAATTTATTAATTATTTAATTGTTTAATTATTTAATTATTTAGTTTAATCCACTAGCAGAGTGGAAGTCACTTTCAGAGTGACACGATTCCATATTCGTGAAACCGTTTTAAGGAAAGTTTTGCGTCTGGCCAGTCAGCGGAGCAGAAACGCATCCAGGATGATCACTTGGAGCCGAGCGCCTCTCTGTAATCCAAGGGAAACAAAAAGTTATATCATTCAAAGACGCCATCACCCTTTAATATGTAAAAACCGAAGGGAGGTCCAGGGCAATAATACCAAGGTCCTCCAGACGGCATGGGTGCAGTTTCCCGCCCCATTTGATTATATTTTTTTCATTAAATCAATGGTTAAAAATATAAAATAAAATATAATAATATAAATATTAAAATACAGAGCACGCTTGTAAACATTTATACAAATATATTTTAAAAACACAAAAATTCCAAATATAAATTTACATATAATATATAAGGTAGCCGGTGAGCTATAGGGGGATGCCTTACTGCCAGGTTAGGCATTTCCCAATTTACACCCAAGCTGACGCATAAATCATATACACTCATTCATCACATTCATTCATAAAAATTATAAAAAAGGAGGAAATCCCGCCTTCTTTATTCATTTAAAATACATAATCTCATTGTAAAATTATTTTATTAAAAAGTTGTTTAAAAGCCGGTATATTATATTTATATAAATTTATAATCTCGCGTCCCTTAGTCCAACAAAGCTCGCCAGGCAATCTTAGAGATGAAACCCGTAACATTTTTCCTTATTTTTTGAAATATCAAAGTAATATCTCATTAAACGCTCGCAACTTTGCGATATCTCGATGCATTGCAAAAAGTCTTCGAAGGACGATCCAAATGTTGCTTATGAGAGTTTAGTTAATAGGAACCCAGATCTGTGTAGAGTTATTGCACGGAAAAAAAAGAAAGAAAGAAATGACGCACTGAACACATTTTATTTACGGTTATATGGCGTCAGACATATGGTTAAGGACCACACAGATTTTGAGAGGAAACCCGCTGTCGCCACTAGATGGGCTACTCTTCCAATTAGCAGCATGGGATCTTTTATTTGCGCTTCCCACAGGCAGGATAGCACACACCATGGCCTTTGTTGAACCAGTTATGGATCACTGGTCGGTGCAAGTGGTTTACACCTACCCATTGAGCCTTGCGGAGCACTCACTCAGGGTTTGGAGTCGGTATCTGGATTAAAAATCCCATGCTTCGACTGGGATCCGAACCAAGTACCTACCAGCCTGTAGACCGATGGCCTACCACGACGCCACCGAGGCCGATAGTTATTGCACGGATGCTGATAACCGATCTGAAAAATATGGACATAAGACTGGTAGGTACTGGCTTCGCAGCCAGGTACCGGCTCCCACACAATACGAATTTTAACGACTGAATGACCACTACACCGACTTCTCTCTCACTAACCACTAACCCACTGCCCTTGATAGACAGCCCAGATAGCTGAGGCGTGCCCAGGACAGCGTGTTTGAATCTTAATTGAATATAAGCACGAAACTAAGTTAAAATGAAACTGCAATTATGGTCATTTCATTAACTCACTGATGGATTCAATTCACGCTTTCGTAATATTTAAAAACACGAAGTGTCAATTGACAGGTTCAAACATACTGCACTGATTCGAATAGACCGAATATTTCTGTCTCTGTAAAGTAGAAAAACCCCAAGGGCAATCACTCTTCAAACTTTAATATAAAAATATTGTTTTTAAAATGTTGTCACCTCCTTTAAAGGTAGGGTCAACTCAAACAAGAGTCTTATGTGTTGGAAAGATGCATACCCGGACCACCAACACATACCGACACTTTAACAAATGAAAAACGCGTAATTTTAGAGTTAATAAAAAAAACACCATGATTATTCCTGCTAACTGGGGGCAGCCATTTTGTTTCGTTTTTGTGACGACCGGTGGTATAGTTTGGGGGGAAGTGACGTCAGCTCCGTCCATCACAGTGTAAACAAACCTCTAAGTTACGACAAGGCGCTTCGCTTTCAACAACCTGACTTGTAAAACAACATAAATGACTTGACAGTATAATAAATTATTTAACTTAATATACTTCAATTTGCATCAATATAACGAAATGGAGTTACAGTATTTTTCTTTTTTAAAAAATCCAAAGAAAAAAAATATATTATTAGGCCTATTGGTAGGGTATGTTCGAGCAAAAAACGACCACTCACGATACCCAAGTGATACTTTTCTTTTCTTTGGGACGACGTAATTGGTCAGTTTTGTGATTTTAGATGGGAAAGTATACTTAATCAAGGGTTTTACAAAATTACTTACTGTAATACAACAGGAAGTCCATCACGATTTGAGGGACATCCGTGCGGTACACAATACCCTGTGATCTTAATAAAAGAGGCACGTCTTTTTAGGGTGTCTAGACACAGTGTCTGGGGACCGTCTAAATATACACCTGCCAATCAGGAACCACAGGTACAGGCCACGGAAAGAAAAGACCAATTAACCAAGAAAACATTCCGATTATTATTTCAGTACATGGATTAATTTATGTACAAAACATAATGCAGTTATTTCAACACTTTGACAATGGTGGTTTATTTTGTATTGAAATATAATATATAATTATTGCTGGCTTACTGGGATGGCTATTATTACAGAACATTGCGATGCATTCGCAATAATTAGGTATGTTTTGTTTCTTCAGTTCGAAGACCTGACGTGACACGTTAGGTATTACGTAACAACCAGCTCGCCACAGGGCGTATTCACTGGGATGGTACAAAATGGCTGCGCCCGTTATATATAATAGCCGTCACATTTAACCGTTTTATTAATTAACTATACGATTATACTTGTTGATATTAAGCAATAATGTGCATTATATATCGTTGAATACGCATACCAGGCCAAATGCCTTAATTGTCCCCTCATTTAACCTGTCGTATTGTTAGAGCGCCGTCATAAAAATATGTCGCTGCAGAATGGCATTAGGGGTGTAGTTTGTTTGAATGTAGTGGTAGTGGGAGTGCGAGGGGGCGAAAATAAAAACTATCGAGCCCTTTTCGTCTACGTTATCCCTGGACACCGATAAACATACAGTGGCAATGTCATGAGGCGGAGTGCCAAGGGAACTTTGGGGGAGGTTTGGAGGGGGATCGTAAAAAAACGAAAATTAATATACAATAAAATTATAAGAGTCACACAATTTAGAGGGGGGGGGGGGCTGGACCCCCTCTAGATCCGCTTCTGACATACCCTAATACTACACTGTAAAAATATTTTCGACATACCTCACTCATCCCCGACCCCTTAGCCTACGCCCCTGCGCAAGCTTACTGTGTGAACATGTATCACGCTACAGAGATCATGTTACTCATTCCTTAATTCACTCTGGAAGAAAGGAAGGAAATGTTTCATTAAACGACGCACTCAATACATTTTATTTACGGTTATATGGCGTCGGACATATGGTTAAGGACCCTGTGTGGAGAAAAGGTACATATGTATTTTTACAGTCTTTCGTGTAATCATTCAATAGTTGTCATCTTGTGCATACGTTGTCAACACTGGTGAAACTATTATACGTGTTCCCATCGTTTTAAATGAAGTGACAGACTTGACAGCAGTGGTGGCATTACTCTTGGCTGTTTTCATAGTGATTCACCAGTGCATGGCACTGTCATATTTCTTGTTTTAGAGCCTTGTCCTGTGCTAGTCTGGGAGTGGCAGTCCTCTTGGTGGCAATGCAAGGGGCTGAAATCTCTAGTAAAGGATCTCCTCAGGACTTGCTGTCCTTCTATAGACGAGACACTAGATAGAGATTCATGGAATCAACCACTATTTTGCCAGATGCCCATTCGACTCTGCATGCTGATATCCAATAGTCGATGATTATTAAATCAATGTGCTCAAGTGGTGTCGTTAAACAAAACAAACTTTAACTGTACAAAGATACATGTACGTCCCTGACCATGCATTACAGTTTTGTTGTTCAGACTGATATAGAAAATCGTGCATTATGCATTGTACAGAGATACGACCCTGACCATGCATGACGGTTTTGTGTTCAGACTGATATAGAAAATCAAGCATTGTGCATTGATATAGAAAATCGTGCATTGTGCATTGTACAGAGATACGGCCCTGACTGTGCATTACGGTTTTGTCGTTCAGACTGATATAGAAAATCGTGCATTGTGCATTGATATAGAAAATCGTGCACTATGCATTGTACAGAGATACGGCCCTGACCATGCATTACGGTTTTGTTGTTCAGATTGATATAGAAAATCGTGCATTATGCATTGTACAGAGATACGGCCCTGACCATGCATTACGGTTTTCTTGTTCAGATTGATATAGAAAATCGTGCATTGTGCATTGATATAGAAAATCGTGCATTATGCATTGTACAGAGATACGGCCCTGACCATGCATTACGGTTTTGTTGTTCAGATTGATATAGAAAATCGTGCATTGTACATTGTACAGAGATACGGCCCTGACCATGCATTACGGTTTTGTCGTTCAGGCTGATATAGAAAATCGTGCATTAATATAGAAAATCGTGCATTATGCATTTTACAGAGATACGACCCTGACCATGCATTACGGTTTTGTCGTTCAGACTGATATAGAAAATCGTGCATTGTACATTGATATAGAAAATCGTGCATTGTTCATTGATATAGAAAATCGTGTATTGTGCATTAATATAGAAAATCGTGCATTTGTGCATTGATATAGAAAATCGTGCATTATGCATTGTACAGAGATACGGCCCTGACCATGCATTACGGTTTTGTTGTTCAGACTGGTATAGAAAATCGTGCATTGTGCATTGTACAGAGATACGGTCTTGATTGTGAATAACTGTTTTGTCGTTCAAATTTATAAACCTTTAACTAAAGGGGCGGGACGTAGTGCAATGGCAAAGCGCTCGTCTGAAGCGCACTAGCGTTAGGATCGACACCCGTCTGTAGGCCCATTGGGCTAGTCTACGTTGCAGCCAGTGCTTCACAACTGGTGTGATAAAAGCTGTGGTGTGCAATGTCCTGTCTGTGGGAAGGCGTATGTAAAATACCCCTTGCTGCTAATCGGAAATAGATACCCATTGCCTGGCGGTAGCGGGTTGCCTCTCTCATTATCTGTGTGGTCCTTAACCATATGTCCGACGCAATAAGTTTTAATAAATAAATAAATAAATGTTTTATTTAACGACGACGCACTCAGCACATTTTATTTACGGTTATATGGCGTCAGACATATGGTTAAGGACCACACAGATATCGAGAGAGGAAAACTCTCTGTCGCCACTTCATAGGCTACTCTTTTCGATTAGCAGCAAGGGATCTTTTATATGCACCATCACACAGACAGGAAAGCACATACCACAGCCTTTGTTACACCAGGTGTGGAGTACTGGCTGGAACGAAAAATAGCCCAATGGGTCCACCGACGGGTATCGATCCTAGACCGATCGTGCATCAAGCGAACGCTTTACCACTGGGCTACGTCCCGCCCCAAATACATCAATAAATACATAAACACTGAAATTTAACTTTTGAATGAATAAACTGAAAAGAGAGAATAGAAGATCATTGAGTAAGTGATTTGTAAAATACACTTGTTAAATCACTGACAATTAAAAATAAATTCCATTAGTTAATTTATTTTTTTCACACACAGCCACTGATGGTTCAATGTATTGTCAAGAAGGAAAAAATGAAACACATTTATTGTTCGACATAATCCCGTTGTACAATAACACATTTAGTCCAGCAGTCATGGAGCATACTGATCCCTTCCCTGTAGAAGGCGGCATCTTGGACCTTCAGGAAGTTTGTCACAGCATCCACGACGTCATCATCTAAGGGAAAATGACGACCACCAAGCTCCTTCTTCATCTTCGTGAAGAGGTAGTAGTCAGAGGGTGCCAAATCAGGAGAATAGGGCGGGTGTTCGATCAGTTCTAATCCACATTCCTGGATGACAGTCATAGCCACTGTGCACTTGTGGACTGGAGCACCGTCCTGGTGGAAGATCACACTCTTGTCAGCTTTTCCCATAACCGTTATCAAAATATGGCTCTAAGTGAAAACAATATGCGGTGATGTTTAAAAAGTAGGGTCTGTGACTTTTTGGTGCACGCACATTTTTTATTTTTTATTTTATTTTACAATACTTGACTTTTGTTAGCACCTTTAAAAAGGAAATATTCTATAGGAAACCGATGAATTAGACTGTAACTCCATAATGAATAATACTAAAACTACTATTAAAGACAGTGTTAAGTTTAAAACACATAAGCCAAAAAAAAAAAAAAAAAAAAAAAAAAAAAAAAAAAAAATGCTGCAAATAAAAACGTGTCCTGACAATTCATAATACTACAGATGAAATCTCATTTTCAATACAGGGACGAAAAGTTAAAGTTTGTTTTGTTTAACTACACCACTAGAGCACATTGATTTATTAATAATCGACAATTGTATGTCAGGCATTTGGTTATTAAAATATTATGTTATACAAGAAACCCGCTACATTCTTCCAATGAGTAGCAAGGGGGGGATATTTTATATTCATCTCACATTCAGGATGGATGATATGGTATGGTATAGGGATTAGCATGCACGTTCAGAGCAAGCTGTTTTATCACACGCCCTTCATTGGCACAGGTGCCGGTATCAGCCGGCTCCTCCGTCCAGGACAGGAAAGGGTTGGGATGGGTGAGAGAAGTGACCGCCTACACTGGCAGGTGCAAGAGAGCACAAGCAGCCCAACCGGGGTCGGTAGCAGGCGGAGGGTTGGTTTGGGTGTTATGGAATTTGGAATGTCCCGTAGGATTGATGCCAAAGGGAAAAGGTGCTCAGTTTGAATGAAGGAAATAAATTTTGACACATTTTTGATCGGTCCACCGAATGGAAAAAGGGGAGCTATATATGTTTTGGAACTTAGTTTGCCGAAAGTAGCTCGTTACTAGGACCTACATGTAGTTGGTGATGAGATGTCTCCCTAGGTTGCCGATAGGGACCCTTATAAGGGCCTGATCTGTTCAGATCATCTTCTGGATGGAACATACCATGGCCTTTTATATACTAGTCGTGGTGTACTGGCTGGAATAAGACATAGCCCACCAATGGGGATTGATCTTAGATCGACCGCGCTTCAGGCGAGCGCTATACAACTGGCCTACGTCCCGCCCCTTCAATACAGGGATGATGACACAATTCTGGAGCAACACAAGCGTATCGAATGACACTTTATACTACAGTAAGTCTGAAAAGGTACGTGGTATGTTGCTAAGAGCAGATTTTGAAAAGGCACTCGACACCCAATTCATCGTTATTCATGCATACGTCTCTCGATTGTTTGGGAAACATATTAAACGTTGGATATCAGGTGTGTGTTGTTAACAAAAACGACCTTTTAAAAATATTTTTGTTTATTACTTGATGAAAATATGTTTTCATTCTTCTATGCCGGATCGTAATTAGCGCAGTGGTAAAGTGCTCGCCCGATGGTGTAACAAAGGCCGTGGTATGTACTACCCTGTCTGCAGGGTAGCACTTATAAAAAATATCTTGCCGCGGTAGCGGGTTTCCTCTCTAATTATCTGCGTGAGAGCTTACGATAAGTCTGACGCTATATAACCTTTATTGCTGAGTGCGTTGTTTGGGCGGCGGATGGATCTGGTATAAAGAGCTAGTAGTTTAATTTCCACCCCCTGTGTATAAATACGGTACTGGGTGGGTGAGCGAGTCTAGACGGTGTCTCCCCCAGTAAATATATCGAGAAAGAAGAGCATTTTCCTGAGCAGTGACCCGAGAAGCAACCCCACAACCTAGTGATCCACTACCCCATCTTTTATATTACTTCTGGGTCGATACAATCTCAAAATAAGAACAAAAAGTGCCCAAGAATACCCGAATACCGACCGCTTGAGTAACCATTTTGTTAGGTTATCCATGCGAATCTTCTGTGATCAAATATGTAGACATGATGTTGACTGTGTAATGCGGCTGCGCTGTATTGAGAGAAGTAGCTTGGTGTATAAAAAGGAATTAACAAACCTGAGTCTACTTGGAGACTGTGGCTGTTGTAAGACCTGTTAACACATCGTTAGCTCACTAGAGGAATTAACAAACCAGGATCTACTTGGAGACTGGCTGGTTAGGTAAGACCCGTTAACACATCGTTAGCTCATTATTGATTAGTTGTTAGTTGTTTAATTTTTAATATTTAAAAAATGATAATAATAATAACAATAAAAATAAAAAAGTCAAAAACAATTTTAAAAAAACAACCCCCCCCCCCCAACAACAACAAACAACAACTACCCCTCAAAACCCCCCACGCCAAACCGGACAATCCATGACACACTCAAATACTCATGACGAATCCTCTCTCTCTCTCTCTCTCTCTCTCTCTCTCTCTCTCTCTCTCTCTCTCTCTCTCTCTCTCTCTCACACACAGACACTGTATCTCCGTTTCTGTCTGGGTCTCTCCCCTCCTCTCTCTCTCTCTCTCTCTCTCTCTCTCTCTCTCTCTCTCTCTCTCTCTCTCTCTCTCTCTCTCTCACACACACACACACACACAGACACTCTGTATCTCCGTTTCTGTATGTCTCTCTCTCTCCCTCCTCTCTCTCTCTCTCTCTCTCTCTCTCTCTCTCTCTCTCTCTCTCTCTCTCTCTCTCTCTCTCTCTCACACACACACAGACACTCTGTATCTCCGTTTCTATCTGTGTGTGTGTGTGTCTCTCTCTCTCTCTCTCTCTCTCTCTCTCTCTCTCTCTCTCTCTCTCTCACTCTCTCTCACACACACACACAGACACTCTGTATCTCCGTTTCTATCTGTGTGTGTCTCTCTCTCTCTCTCTCTCTCTCTCTCTCTCTCTCTCTCTCTCTCTCTCTCTGTCTCTCTCTCTCTCACACACACACACACACACACATCTTATTAAAGCTACTGATCCTAGATAGTATAACATAATTTCACCTACTATAGCTCATTTTACTATTAAACAGGCTGTCCTGAAACTCATGCCATTACTGAACACTTTTCAAGTAATAGTCTCTTTCTTTTAGCGATCAACATTAATTACTTTTTTATTATTATTTTTTTTATTTTTTTTAGAATATCACTGTCTATTAATTGTGCTTTTAGACAGATACCGTTTGTCAGGAATGTTACGTGTGTATTAGGATGTGGCCTAATTTTGGGATGTTGAATCTGAAAGAAAAATTATATGTCTGTCATCTAATAAATTACGTTTTATGATTCAAACTGGTTTAAAGGGACATTCTTGAGTTTGCTGCATTGTAAGATGTTTCCGACTAATAAAATATTTCTACGATTTAACTTACCTATTAAATATATTTTCTTGTTTAGAATATCAGTGTCTGTATATTCAATGTGTTTCTGGTCGTCTTAATATTTGTAAGAAGCCCAAACTGGATTTTTTAGGAAATAAAATGAAAATTAACCTACTACAAATATTAGAACGATCAGAAACACGTTTAATATGCAGCCACTAATATTCTAAACAAGAAAATATATTTAATATATAAGTTTAATCGTAGAAATATTTTATTAGTCGGAAACATCTTTAAAAATTGGAGCAAACTCAGGAATGTCCCTTTAAAACAAAATTGCGTAAAATAGTCTATTATAAAGTATATAAATGGTACCACAATGATCTTTATATGATTTTTGTACTATTAACATATAATATGTATGCACATTTAATTTATAAAAAATATCTATGTTGAAATCTGTACATTTAGTTTTATTGTTCAAAATGGTGAAACACAAGATACCGAAACAAGATGGCGGCCATTTGTCATAAAAATTATAAAACAGACATCCAGATTTTATGAAAGACACTATTTGCTGCTAAGTATGCCACTCAACTAAACAAAGTTTAACATAGTTATGTAACATGATTCAAAATGACTGCCAAGTCATAATTATTTGCACTTGAGTGTGTGTGTGTGTGGTGGTAGGGGGGAGGTGGTGTCGTTCAAAACGTAGTCTGTACATTTGATTTAATACATCAACTGTGATGCTAGGAGTCATTTAACATATGAATCTTTACTGAAATGATAATGTAACAAAATCAGTTTTAACACAAATCGGAAGTATATAAATCTGAAATGATAACCAAAGGGACAATCGATAAATGATTTGTTTTACTGACGAGGTTTCATGCTTCTTTACAATGGTCTGTGCATGGCTGTCCTCCATATGTGTCCATCACACCGCTGAAGGTGATGGAAGATATATACAGAATTTCAGAGTATAATACCCCTGCGTGTGCTGTAACCTCACCGTGGTGCAGGGGTGTAACATTCTCTTTGAGAATGGCCAATACAGCACAAAATTGAAGTTTTGAGTACAATTCAGTATCCGTAACATTCTGTGATATTTGTGTTTTTGCACAGTTCTTTACACTGTTTTTGTTTAAATCTTGAATTTTTATATTGATGTTGATCATCACCTTATTTATTTGCATTGCCATAGTTTGACACCCAATAGCCGATGTATTTTTCGTGCTGGGGTGTCGTTAAACATTCATTCATTCATTCATTCATTCAGAGTATAATACAGAGTTTATTTTGCACAAGAATATATACCACGAAACCGCTACGCGGTCTCGTGGTATGTTCTTTCGCAAAATAAACGAGTGCAATAAATAGGAAGCGAAAACAACGTATGTGAAGTTCTGTATTTATTATATACCTTCTTTTATGTTTTACAAAAACGGTTTTAAATTTAACGTCATAACAACACTTTGTTAAATCTATGATCAAAACTCCTTTCATGGATGTACTCAACGTAATACTCTGTGTAATGTTTCAAATACGATGTGACGTCATTTGTAAATCATATATGATGTCAGTAAATAAAAGGCGCTAACTGTAATAAAAAGAAAAAGGGAATTCCCCATTTACAAGTTCCGGTCTGTATTGCACATATGTGTTGACGTCCAATAGCCGATGATAAGATTAAAAATCAATGTGCTCTAGTGGCGTCGTTAAATAAAACAAACTTTACTTTTTTTTGCACATATGTGCGATACAAAATACATTTATTGCACGGTTTCAAAATGTCTTTATCACTATAGTAAGATTGACAGTGGGTATATACATGTAAGCTTGTATCCATACCATAGTATGACAATGGCATAAGACATTAAAGTTTGTTTGTTTAACGACACCACTAGAAGATTGATTTATTTATCATCGGCAATTAGATGTCAAATATTTGGTAATTTTCGACTCGTAATCTTAGAGGAAACCCATTACATTTATCCAATAGTAGCAAGGTATTTTTTATATACACTTTCAAACATACATCACATGCCACGGCTTTTGATATACCGGTTGTAGTGCACTGGTTGTGTCTGGGGGAAATAATCAAGGCGCTCTACCGACTGAGCTAGAGCCCGCCATTCAGGCTTATTTGCAAACAGCACATTTTGGACCTTTCGATTTGCTAGATAGAACAATTTATACTTTGTCAACACTGGTTAATTGTACAAAGCATTCCCATTTGTCTTCAGTAACCACCACTTTTTAGAGTCCTTTAACAAGTTTGGAACAAACACATTGAAAGCTTCATGGGCATCAGTTTTCCTCGGTCTTCCAGATCTTGGCCTATCCTCAACACCATGAATTGGACATGTTCCTTTTAATCAAACGACTAATGACAGTATGGTTAATGTTCAATTGCCTGCCAATATCTCTGCGTGACATACCAGTGTTATGCATGCCAATAATCTGCCATTTCGTCGCATTACATCAGGCAGCCGTCGCCTTGTCATAGTGCTCAGATACAAAACGAACAGTTCAGATCACGTAAATCCGTATGTAATCGTATGCGTCTGTCTGTTCATGACAAGTATCTCACCTGAAATATATGCTGATATGCACGTGCTTTTCGCACGTGCAATACCACAAGGTAACACAAAGACAATTAGTATGGCAGCCTACTCAAATCAATCCTTTTTTAATTCAGTATTAATTTGGATGTGTTTAACTTTTGCTTTGGTGTATAGGTTGTATTACGATTTGGATTATATGTTTCGGTATAGTCAGTATCAAATATTAGGAATGACACATATGTGTGTGTATGTGTGTATATGTGTGTGTGTGTGTGTGTGTATATGTGTGCGTATGTGATTGTGTGTGTTTGCGTGCGTGCATGTATGCATACATACGTGTACACACACACACACACACACACACATACACACACACACACACACACACATATAGAAGATCCCTATCTGCTATTGAACAAATGTACGAAGTTTCGTTTAATGGCATGTGTCAAAATTACCAAATGTTTTAAATCCCGATCCTCATGCTGGACACCAAACTATGCTCTGGTGGTGTCGTTAAACAAACTAAAGTAACGCTGTTATGGTGTCCTAAGGCTAAACATTGATACGAGTCCATTAATTAAAACTAACTTTATATCCAAAGTAATCGAAAATGTGGCTGGTATCTTTAAAAAGGCGCCCATTGGGCTATTTTTCTCTCTAGTACGTGCACTACGACTGATATATCAAAGGTCGTGGTATATGCATTCCTGTCTGTGGGATGGTGCACAAAAAAGATCCCTTTCAACTAATAGACATATATAGCGGGTTTCATCTCTAAGACTATACGTAAAAAATGACCAAATGTTTGACATCCAATAGCTGACGATAATAAATCAATGTGCTCTAGTGGTGTTGTTAAACAAACAAAAACAAAACAACAAAAATGTTTAACTTTAAAAACGAATCCATTAAACAATTTTACAAGTGAGTTTGCATTTAATGGTGCTTATTATGTTAACAAGTGTGCCTATGGATCGCCACACCTAGCAGAGTGGCAGACCTCCTAAGACGGACACCTGAGAATGGATCATGGAAGTAATCACAACTTTGTCTGACATCCTTTTGAGTCTGCCTTGTGCAGATATACGATATTAATATCGGAATACGGTTATAACAAATTAAACCCTGTGTGTGTGTGTGTTTGTGTATGTGTGTGTGTGTGTGTGTGTGTGTGTGTCTGTGTGTTTGTGTAGGTGGGGGGGGGGGGGGACTGGAAATTCTGAATAAAACATATTATTGGTAGTAAATCTTAAAGGGGCATTCCCGAGTTTGCTGCATTGTAAGATGTTTCCGACTAATAAAATATTTCTACGATAAAACTTACATATTAAATATATTTTCTTGTTTAGAATATCAGTGTCTGTATATTCAATGTTTTTCTTAATATTTGTAAGAAGCCCAAATAAGAAGCTTCAAATAATTTCTTACGTACGAACAAATATTTTTTGGGAAATAAAATGAAATTTAACCTAGTACAAATATTAGAACGATCAGAAACACGTTTAATATACAGCCACTAATACTTTATGCAGAAAAATATATTTGATATGTAATTACAGTCGTCAAAAAGTCTCTGTTAGTCGATAACATCTTAAAAATTGCAGCAAACTCAGGAATGTCCCTTTAAGGCAGAGATGAATTTTACTTGTAGAATGCAGGAAATTACATTTTAGGCCATCTAGTTTTCATAGTTTTACGGCGGGGCATACCCCGAACCCCCTAAAAACTTTACTTTGTGCCCTCGATCTCAGTCCCTCCCCCAATGTCTACTTGCTTCTGCCGTGCTTGTGCAGCCCATCCCCCTTCATGAAAGTAATACAATGGTTGCTTTGACTCTTTCCGGTAGAACGAAATCCTAAACATACGGACTCTGCGTCCAGACTATATTTCATTTCTTATATTTCAATCACTGGATTATTTATAATTATAATAGGTCACTGGATTCCTGTCACAGACGAATACACCCATTTATTTCAGAACCATGCTGCTCTTTCTTCACCAGTTGTCCAGAGCGGTGGATCAGCTAATACACCTGTAACTTGAGACGAATTGTATCACGGTGACAAACACAAACACGGGAGTTATTATCGCAAACACTGATGCGTTAGTTTCTTGTGGTAGTAGCAGCTGTGTCAGTCCTGTAGCCCGAATTGGCTTAGTCAGGAAAGGAGGTGTCGGGGTGGGTATGTGGTGATTATTTGTTAGTGGTTACTGAGAGAGATGGGTAATGGGTTAGTTGTTAGTGGTTAGTGAGAGAGATGGGTTATTGGTTGTTAGTGGCTAATGAGAAAGGTAGGTTATTGGTTATTTATAGTGGTTAGTGCGAGAGCTGGGTTATTAGTTAGTTGTTAGTGGTTAGTGCGAGAGATAGGTTATTAGCTAGTTATTAGTGGTTAGTGAGAGAGATGGGTTATTAGTTAGTCATTAGTGGTTAATGAGAGAGATGGGCTATTAGTTAGTCATTAGTGGTTAGTGAGAGAGATGGGTTATTAGTTAGTTATTAGTGGTTAATGGGAGAGATGGGTTATTAGTTAGCTATTAGTGGTTAGTGAGAGAGATGGGTTATTGGTTAGTTATTAGTGGTTAATGAGACAGATGGGTTATTAGTTAGTTATTAGTGGTTAGTGAGAGAGATGGGTTATTGGTTGTTAGTGGCTAGTGAGAAAGATAGGTTAGTGGTTACTTGTTAGTGGTTATTGAGAGAGATGTGTTATTGGTTAGTTGTTAGTGAGAAAAATGGGTTAATTGTTTTTGATTAGTAAGAGAGATATGTTATTGGTTAATTGTTAGTGAGAAAGATGAGTTATTAATTGTTAGTGTGAGAGATGGGTTATTAGCTATTTGTTAGTGGTTAGTGAGATAGGTATGTGTTACTGGTTAATTGTTAGTGAGAGATATGGGGTTTTGGCTGATTGTTAGTGGTTAGTAAGATATATAGGGTATTGATCATTAGCAGTTAGTGAGCAAGATGGGTTACTGGTTAATTGTTAGTGAGAGAGATGGGTTTTTAGCTGATTGTTAGTGGTTAGTGAGATATATAGGGTATTGATCATTAACAGCTAGTGAGCAAGATGGGTTACTGGTTAATTGTTAGTGAGAGAGATGGGTTTTTGGCTGATTGTTAGTTGTTAGTAAGATATATAGGGTATTGATCATTAGCAGTTAGTGAGCAAGATGGTTAATTGTTAGTGGTTGGTTAGCAAGACGGGATATTGGTGAGACGAGTTATTGTTTAACTGACAGTGGTCAGTGAGAAAGGTGAGTTATTAGTTAATTGTTGGTGGTTAGTGAGAAAGATGGGTTATTAGTGGTTAGTACGAAAGATGAGATAGTTGTTAGATGTTAGTGGTTAGTGAGACAGATGGGTTATTTGTTAATTTTTCGTGGTTTGTCAGATACATGGGTTATTAGTTGTTAGTGAGAGAGATGGGTTATTAGTTGTTAGTTGTTAGTGAGAGAGATGGGTTATTAGTTGTTAGTGCAAGAGATGGGTTATTAGTTGTTAGTTGTTAGTGAGAGAGATGGGTTATTAGTTGTTAGTGCGAGACATGGGTTATTAGTTGTTAGTGCGAGAGATGGATTATTAGTTGTTATTGCAAGAGATGGGTTATTAGTTGTTAGTGCGAGAGATGGGTTATTAGTTGTTAGTGCGAGAGATGGGATATTAGTTGTTAGTGTGAGAGATGGGTCATTAGTTGTTAGTGAGAGAGATGGGTTATTAGCTGTTAGTTAGAGAGATGGGTTATTAGTTGTTAGTTGTTAGTGAGAGAGATGGGTTATTAGTTGTTAGTGAGAGAGATGGGTTATTAGTTGTTAGTTGTTGGTGAGAGAGATGGGTTATTAGTTGTTAGTTGTTAGTGAGAGAGATGGGTTATTTGTTGTTAGTGAGACAGATGGGTTATTAGTTGTTAGTGGGTACTGAGAGAGATGGGTTATTAATTGTTAGTGAGACAGATGGGTTATTGTTAGTGGTTAGTGATTAGTGAGATATGTGTTATTGATAATTGTTATTGAGATAGATAGGTTATTAGTTAAGTTTAGTGGTTAGTGAGAGAGATGTGATACTGGTTATGTGTTAGTGGTTACTGAGAGAGATGGGTTATTTCTTAATTGTTGTGGTTAGTGAGGAAGTTGGGTTAATTGTTAGTTGTTAATGAGAGAGGTGGCTTATTGATTATGTGTTAGTGGTTACTGAGAGAGGTGGGTTATTTCGTAACTGTTAGTTGTTAGTGAGAGGTGTTTTGGAGGAAGATGGGTTATTGGTTAGTTATATAGCTGGTGTATATGTCAAAGGCAGCCTGCGTGCACCTCAATTGGATATAAGCACAAACATAAGTTAAAATGAAAAATAAGACCGTTAATGTTATTTTGATGACGAAACGTGTAAATTCTCATTCATCTGATGTAATCTGAATGACAAAGCCATATTCCGTGATCAAAATCGTATCTCTGTACAAGGCAGCGTGCTTACACCTCATCTGATGTAATCTGAATGACAAAGCCATAGTCCGTGATCAAAATCGTATCTCCGTACAAGACAGAGTCGAAAGGACGTCCTTAGGTGTACGGTAACACTCTCCTAGGAGATCCTTAGGAGTACGGTAAAACTCTCCTAGGAGATCCTTAGGTGTACGGTAACACTCTCCTAGGAGATCCTTAGGTGAACGGTAACACTCTCCTAGGAGATCCTTAGGTGTACGGTCACTCTCCTAGGAGATCCTTAGGTGTACGGTAACACTCTCCTATGAGATCCTTAAGATGACACGTCGTCTCTCCTGCACCGCCTATTGGAGGACTGCCACTCCCAATACGTAGCTTAGAAAACCCAAACCTGCACAGGGTAAAGGTCAGTGGAATATATACAGCTGTGATCTTGAACCACTGTCAAAACAGTGATGATATCAGTTGTTATCGAACGATGAGCATATCCTGCCCCACGGGTGGCAGTTAATATCACTCTCCAACGTATTCAGTGCCAATGCTCTAGGAATAATAACTATGTATTTAAAAAACAGAAACCAACCAAACAAAAAGGAAAAAGAAAAAAACCCCAAAAAACAAACAACAAAACAACAACAACAACAACAACAAAAACAAACAACAACAAACAAACCCACTAACCACTAATAATTATGGTAAAGTACATTTTAAAACTGGCTTGTATTTATTTTCGTACACAAAATTCGAGCTGTGAAAAACTCGTCAAACCTGTTTGTTAAACCTGTCACGTGTTGCTCATAGATTAGAATTATTATCCAGGCTTACCACAGACGATCACTGGTGCGGCACCACGTACATAACTCAAGGTTATACATGATTTGCAGACATTTCCAAGGGAGGACCTAAAACATATTTTTTTAGGGACGGGACAAAGGCACATAGACGGGCACATAGATTGTAAACATAATTGTTAAAAGGGGGCACTTTTATTTTTATTTCATTTGAACTTATTTTCGTGCTTATATTCAATTAAGGTTCAAGCACGCTGTCCTGGGAACACATACCTCAGCTATCTGGGCTGTCTGTCCAGGACAGTAGGTTAGTTGTTAGTAGTTAGTTAGAGAGAACAGTGTGTAGTGGTTTAACACCTACACACTGAGTCGTCAAAACTCGCTCTGGGTGGGAGCCGGTATCGGGCTGCGAACCCAGTACTTACCAGCCTTATGTCCGATGGCTTAACCACGACACTACCGAGGCCGGTGGCACTTTAATTAATTGACAGGGGAAAAGGTTCTCCGGTTTCCACCATTACATCCGCACTTTATTTTAATTCGCCGTTTTGTCCAGAGCCGTCTCCCTTCCCACGAACAATTATTTAACACTACATTACTTATTACTGCTCCCTGCGTGACGCTTATGCTAGGAGGAAAGAAAGAAAGAAAGAAATGTTTTATTTAACGACGCACTCGACACATTTTATTTACGGTTATATGGCGAGACATATGGTTAAGGACCACACACATTTTTAGAGGAAATCCGCTGTCGCCACTACATGGGCTACTCTTTCCGATTAGCAGCAAGGGACCTTTTATTTGCGCTTCCCACAGGCAGGATAGCACAAACCATGGCCTTTGTTGAACCAGTTATGGATCACTGGTCGGTGCAAGTGGTTTACAAATACCCATTGAGCCTTGTGGAGCACTCACTCAGGGTTTAGAGTCGGTATCTGGATTAAAAATCCCATGCCTCGACTGGGATCCGAACCCAGTACCTACCAGCCTGTAGACCGATGGCTTATGCTAGGAGGAAGTAGAACATTATTCATAACTGTTGACAGGCAAAGTATCTTGAAAAGTATCAATTTTCCGTGCTGGTTTATAATTTATCGAAGTATAACAGTGACAATGCAACATAAATTTAATTACTATTGTGTGTTTGTGTGTGTGTGCGTGCGTGTGTGTCTGTGAGTGTATCTCTCTCTCTCTCTCTCTCTCTCTCTCTCTCTCTCTCTCTCTCTCTCTCTCTCTCTCTCTCTCTGTGTGTGTGTGTGTGTGTGTGTGTGTGTGTGTGTGTGTGTGAATATAATTGACCATAGTCATTTTAAAATAAATTTCTATAAAAATGTATCTTCATTTAGTTATTAAATTAGCATTTATTGACAAAGCGATCCTCTCCACTCACCCCCCCTCCCCCCCCCCCTCCCCCTCAGAAAAAAAAAATCGAACTCCAGGTTTAATTTTAACTTATACTCAATGACAGGACAATGTGTTATCATTATTTAGCTTGAAATGCAATGATTTTGATATTTTATTGTAATTGCACTTCGTATCCCATATCGTTTAAAATTACCTTTTTTTTCTTTTCAAATTCGATCAGATACATTGGTAATCATCAAACTTAAACACGAAGAAGTCTCACTGGCCTCAATATAATCAAAACAGAATTTAATCATGAAGTAAATATGATTTGTATATTTTCACTGTAACTAAAATGCAGTCTCGTTCCAGCCAGTGGATCACAACTGGCATATCAAAGGCCGTGGCATGTGCTATCCTGTCTGTGGGAAAGTGCATATAAAATATCCCTTGCTGCATTAGCAAAGATGTAGCGGGTTTCCTCTGATGACTACGAGTCAGAATTACCAAAATAGCCGATGATTGATTAATCAATGTGCCGTAGTGGTGTCGTTAAACAAAACAAACTTCCTCTAAAATACAGAGAAAATAAGAATTTTCACCGCATATCAATTTGATGGTTCCTGTAGATCTATATATTTCATTGCTATTTATATAATAAAATGTTTTATTTTCTATTCCAGGATTAGGATCTCTACGGAAACATGGGGTGGACAGCTACTGTCTGCCTGGCTCTGATAGTCTTCGTGGCGGCAACGCAATGGACGCACGTGCGAGCTCAAGGTTGGTTAATATAGACAGCGAAACATGAACCAAAAATCGAAACCCCCAAAACTATATATTTTGCACACACCATTTACTGGTAGAAATATATTGCCTTTATTGCTGATTTGTTAAACTCGCTCTAGGTAGGTGCCAATACTGGGAGACGAACCCAGTACCTACCAGCCTTATGTCAAATGGATTAACCACTATACACCACCGAGGGCGGTGGTAAGTTCAAATTTTCTTTATGGAACAATATTAATGAAACTGACCTTCTATTGGATTTTGTATTATACACTTTTTTTCAAATGTCAAACATACGGTGTTGATAGGGAGTTTTCTGTGGCCCTTCACGAGGCGAAACAGATCACTTGCTTTTGGTAGGAAAAGTGATGTGTCACGAGCATAACGAACCTCCAAGTAGATGCGTCCTACTTTGGTTACCTCGTCTCTCTCAGTGTTTGCCATGTACTCATCCACTGCATTGGCTGATGTGAAAGGGCCTCCCATAGTATTCAGTGCTTCCAAGTCTTTGATTTTCCACCTATCCATTGCTAGATTAGCAATTTCCCTTGTCCTGTAGGTCTTGCTTCTTTAAAAACTGGCTCATCAAGGTTTAAGAGAGAAGATGCTTCTGTATTCATCAGCTGCTGGTACAGCTGCTGAAATGCTGGGGTGATCTTAATATAATTTGTGTCAGACGAAGTGGTCAGTGACAGGTATGTCTCAATCAGATGCAACCCATCCAAGGCCCCAGCACAATACACGACCTTCAAAAAAATATAAGTCCAAGAAGTATCGGACAATGCAGGATAACTGATTCGTGACCTGTTCATACTTCTGGAGGAAGGATGCCACATCATCAATGTAGTAAAGAACAATTGCACAAGTCAGTGTCAGGCGATTGAAGCGTTCATCCTTTAAACTGACTGTTTGGTCTTGGGGCTATGTAGACGTCAAATTCATGTGCTTTATTCCATGGCTTGTAGTTAAAACCGTGATTAATGAGCCGAGTCTCGCAGTCAAGAGTCTGCTCAGTGACGCAGTACATTGCAAAACAAATGATCAGGGATGTGCTCCGATACTAGACTTTCTGCTACAATTTCATCCACATTAATGTTATGAGCTATCTGATCTGTTATGACAAAGTCAATTTTTTCAAAGAGAGATTTAGGTTCAAGACCGCTTGCTCCCTCGAGAATTTCAAGAACTGCAACCTTGAGATCAGCTAAGTTGATTCGGGACTCTGAAGCAATGTTCATCGTTGGAAGAGACCTGTATTTTCCATTCACAGTGATACCCTGAACAGAAAATGCTCCAGTGCCTTGCTTCTTGGATCCATCATCAGAATATGTCACCACAACCTTCTCATCAGAGTTCATGATCTCCTTGACAATTTCATCTGATGCCATAGCCTCAATGTTCTTAAATTAAATTTATGTTTCTAAGTGGATCAGGGCCGTACCCTCTGGGTTGCCCCTCCCCCTCCCCCGAGAATCTCACTTTTTTTTTTACTCCAGAAAATAGTATACACATCTCAGGGTTTAATTTGTATAGTGTTTCATTTGTTTATAAACATAGTGCCCCCCCCCCACCAGGAAAGGCAAGTGATTACTCGAACTTCTCCATTCTAGCCTGAATTTTTTTTTTTTTTTTTTAGTGAAGTGATAACGTTGCAATAAAATTTGTAATACGTACATTTTAAATGAAACTTACAATTACATTTTGCAAAAAGTGATCTTCAGCTGGCTGTGAGTTTGCTTTTATGGTGAAGAGTGGGTTACAGACATTTCTGTGATAAAACTAGTCCTTTAATTAGTCAAACCGGAGCGGACTGTATACGGGGCTTCTAGATTATGGTAGCCTCACTCCCATGGCTAGTGATATTCAATGTTAAGCTCGTAAATAACTGCTATTGCCATGCTCGATGGTGTTAAAATAAAAAAGAATATATTTTTACTTGATTTACATGTGTAGTCAAAGGATATTGACAAAACAATGGTGTATGTGCAACAGTAAGAACATTTATTCTTATGATCTAGCTGTCTTAAATACTTGAGACTGCAAGTTTAAACAAACTCACAACTCACGCAACACCTATCCCACAGACTATCCTGTCTGTGGGATGGTATATATTAAAGATCCCTTGCTGCTACTCGAAAAGAGTAGCCTATGAAATGGCAACAGCGGGTTTCCTCCCTCAGTATCTGTGTGGTCCTTAACCATATGTCCGATGCCATATAACCGTAAATAAAATGTGTTGAGTGCATCGTTAAATAAACCATTTCCTTCCTATTTGAATTATTATCCACTGTTAATTACTCTGTGTCTAATAATCCTGGAATTTTGGGGAAATTGATTAAGCTACTAGTGTATGAACCCTCTGGACAATTATATTTGATGATTGTCATCTTGTTTTTCAGTTGATGGTCATTGGGGAGCGTGGGGTTCTTCTTTGCTTGATGCCTGCAGTGTGACATGTGACAATTATATTTGATGATTGTCATCTTGTTTTTCAGTTGATGGTCAGTGGGGAGCGTGGGGTTCTTCTTTGCCTGGTGCCTGCAGTGTGACGTGTGACAATTATACTTGATAAACATCTTCTTGTTTTACTTGCTGATATTGAATTTAAGATGTTTAAATTTAAATAGAAATTTTACTTGTTTTTCAGTTGATGGTCAGTGGGGAACCTGGGGTGTTGCTGTGCCTGGTGCCTGCAGTGTATTGTGTGGCGGTGGAACTAGACCATGGACTCGTACTCGTGCGTGTAATAACCCTGCACCACAGAATAACGGACGCTTCTGTGTGGGGTCAAGCACTTTATCTGGCACAGAACCCTGTGAAACTGACCCATGTCCAGGTACTTGGTGCTGTCGATTTATATATATATATATATATATAATAATAATAATAATAATAATAATACACATATATACATATACATATATATAATGGGGGGGGGGGGTATTCTTTTTATCATCCATTATCATTATTTTCATTTGTGACAGTTGTAAACAATGTCAGTAATGTGGGTTGAATGTCAGCAGTAGACTCGTTAACGGCAGTGGCATGACGTCACAAATGGTAGGTTTAGCGCTAAAACAAACAGTGACGTAACAAACATTGTCTTGTGATTAAAATTTGACCAATCAAGATTATAAGAAGCGATATCTCCTGCGGAGAATATCGCAGGAGATATCGCAAATTATATTGCCAGCGATATCTCCTACAAAAGCCTTTAATGGATGATATATAGTAACATTGCACAGATTTCTGTAAACCATGTCTAGATCACCTGAGCCATCGTCGATGTGAAACGTAGCTCAGTGGTAAAGCGCTTGCCTGATATGCAATCGGCCTGGGATCGATCCCCGTCGATGGACCCATTGGGTTATTTCTTATTCCAGCCAGTGCACCACGACTGGTGTATCAAAGACCGCGTGGTATGTCTGTATATGATGGTGCATATAAAAGATCCCTTGCTACTAATGGGAAAATGTATGGGGTTTCCTCTCTAAGACTATACATGTATGTCAAAATTAAATTCAGCTGTTCAACTAGTGAACATAACTGTAGATTATATCCAAGTCTAAATCTAGCTGTTAAACTAGTAAACATACATTTAACTGTAGATAACCCAAGTCTGAATCTAGTTGTTCAACAAGCAAACATACCTGTAGATTGCCCTAATCTGAATCGAGCTGTTTAACTTCCAAACATTACTATAGATAGTCTGAATCTAGCTGTTTAACTTCCAAACATTACTATAGTCTGAATCTAATTGGTCAGCTAACACACATAACTGTAGATTGCCCAAATCTGAATCTAGCTGTTTAACTATCAAACATTACTATAGATAGTATGAATCTAGCTGTCAACTAACATTACTATAGATAGTATGAATCTAGCTGTCAACTAGCAAACATTACTATAGATAGTCTGAATCTAGCTGTTCAAATAGCAAACATAACTGTAGATTGCCCTAATCTGAATCTACATGCATGTATCTGTTAAACTTGCAATCATAAATGTACAAAGATTGTCGAAGTCTGAATCTTGCTATATTCAGCTAACAAATATAGCAGAGACATTTAATTTGTTTTATAAGTTCTGAATTGTTACTAAATTTAAAAAAATTTAAATTGAAAATTGGAAAGTCTGTCTTCTTTGAGGCAATCTTTACCAACTAACAGAGATATTTAGAAAATTTTGAATTTGTAAATTTCTATTAAATTTAAACACCTTAAATTCAATATCAGCAAATGTTTGACATCCATTAGCCGATGAGTAATAAATCATTGTGCTCTAGTGGTATCGTTAAACAAAACAAACTTTAACTTTTTAATTCAATATCTGTTTTAATGGGAAACAAATAGTTTATTATCCTCCATTAAAGGCTTTTGTAGGAGATATCGCTGACACTATAATTTGCGATATTCTCCTGCGATATTCTCCTAGGAGATATTGCTTCTTCCAATCTTGATTGGTCAAATTTTAATCACAAGACAGTATTATTTTTCAGCACTAAACCTATCATTAATGACATCACGCTACTGTCATTTTGCTAGTTAACAAGTTTACCGCTGCCAAACAGTATTTAGTTACGCCACTGTCTATGTTTTAGCACTAAACCTATCATTAATGACATCGAGCCACTATCATTCTGCTAGTTAACAAGTTTACCGCTGCCAAACAGTATTTAGTTACGCTACTGTCTATGTTTTAGCGCTAAACCTATCATTAATGACATCAAGCCACTGTCATTCTGCAAGTTAACGAGTTTACCGCTGCCAAACAGTATTTAGTTACGCCACTGTCTATGTTTTAGCGCTAAACCTATCATTAATGACATCAAGCCACTGTCATTCTGCTAGTTAACGAGTTTACCGCTGCCAAACAGTATTTTGTTACGCCACTGTCTATGTTTTAGCGCTAAACCTATCATTAATGACATCACGCCACTGTCGTTCTGCTAATTAACAAGTATACCGCTGCCAAATATAGTGACATTCATCCCACATTATTGATATTGTTTACAGTTGTCGCAAATGAAAAGAATGATAATGGATGATAAAAAGAATACCCCCCTCTTGTCTTGTGATATAAAAATGTATCAGCACTCATTGATAAAAGTATAAAACTCGTGCTGATAAATTATGATATCACGTACAAGACAAGCAGGGAGTATCCTCTATGTAACAGCTAAAAATTATTATTGCATTTCATTTGGCTCTTAATTCAATATATCCTGCCTGTGGGATGGTGCATATAAAAGATCCCTTGCTGCTGATAAAACAAAGTAGTCTATGATGTGGCGACAGCGGGTTTCTTCTATCAATATCTGTGTGGTCCTTATAGCCATATGTCCGATGTTAAATAAAACATTTCTTTCTTTCTTTCTTTCTTTGAGGCAGTCTTTATACAAACAAACTTAGATATTTAGAAAAGTTTGGATTTGTAAATTTCTATTAAATTTAAACATCTTAAATTCAATATCAGCAAATGTTTGACATCCAGTAGCCGATGAGTAATAAAACACTGCTCTAGTGGTGTCGTTAAGAAACACAAACTAACATTTTAATTCAATATCTGTTTATCCCAACTTAAAGGCACACATTTAATTTAATAACAGCTAAAAATTATTATAGCATTTTTTTGGCTCTTAATTCAGTATAGTTTAAAATGTGCTGAGGTGTCATTAAACGAACATTCCTTTCCGTTTCTTTCTCTGTCAGTTCATGGCCAGTGGGGACCATGGGGAGCCAGAGTAGATGAAGCCTGCTCAGTGTCGTGTGGCAGCGGATCTCGTCCATGGACTCGGAGACGAGTTTGTGATAATCCCAGACCGGAAAATGACGGAAATGATTGCGTGGGCTCGGCCGTTGAAACTGGAACCAACCCATGCACGGAAGTTGCATGTCCAAGTATGTATTGCATGCTGTCTACGAGTTGAATTTTCCAATTAACCAGGCAGGTGCATAATGACCAAAAATAATTATTCATTGGGGGTGTGTGTTTTTTGGGGGGTTGGGGTTGAGGGTTTTTTTTTTTGGGGGGAGAGGTGTTGAAAATTACTACCAATTAACAAAGCATGGCTAACTTCCACCAGTATACCTAATATGACTGTCTTTTTGCTCAACCAAATAAAAGTGAGATAAAACTTAAAGGGACAGACCGTAGTTTATTCTTAACTGTAAAATAAATTAATGCATATAAAAGATGTCTCGTGCTGCTGGTGGAAAGATGTTGCGGGTTTCTTGTCAAGACTGTACACACACGTGTACATGTATATGTTAGGACTGTGAAACGTTTGGCCTCAAAGGGCGGGATGTAGTCCAGTGGTACAGCGCTCGCTTTATGCACGGTCGGTGTGGGATCGATCCCTGTTGGTGGGCCCATTGGGCTATTTTTCGTTCCAGCCAGTGCACCACGACTGGTATATCAAAGGTTGTGGTATGTACTACCCTGTCTGTGGCATGGTGCATATAAAAGATCCCATGCTGCTAATCGAAAAGAGTAGCCCATGAAGTGGCGACAGGAGGTTTCTTCTATCAATATCTGTGTGGTCCTTAGCCATATGTCCGACGCCATATAACTGTAAATAAAATGTGTTGAGTGCATCGTTAAATAAAACATTTTTTTTTTTTTTTTTTTCTTTTGCTTAATCAATGTGAGATAAAACTTAAAGGGATAGACCGTAGTTTTTAAACACTATTTAAAAGCATATTTTTCACTATTAGAGCTGTTTATGATCACTTAAATCAAACATTACTTGTATAATATTGTTTAGATTATCCATTTTCATACAACCGAAGTGTTTCTGGTCATCCTGGTGTTTCTAATACCACAAAATGCATTTTTCAAAGTTTCAAAATCGCACGTGCATCTGAGAAGTAGCAGTTGTTAATGAGTTCTAGTCTATTTTTAAGGATATTTCCCAGTTTTAACGTCACAGACACACTCACGTCACTGTTGTAACTTTATCCAAATGTGTTACAGGTTTGTTTATTAACTAAATTTAGTGTCTATTTTTAAGAGTTGAAACTAGGGTCTGCGAATTTAATGCGAATTTAAATAAATTAAATTGTAACAACTCGGCATTTATAGTTTGCAGTGTGTTCTTTTACAACTTACTGCTTATACATACTAGAAAAAATAATAAAATTACACATTTTAGTGTGCACCTACAATGTAACCAACGTTTGTGCTCTCGGTAGGCAAATTAGCCATTGGCTAATTTTTACAAAACATGTGGCTAAACTTTTGGCTAAGCCATTTTCTATCTTCTGATGTGAACAAAGGTCATATAATCTAGCTGAAATCTCGAATATAATAATAATACCAAATATTCAATTAGCATAATGGCGGTTGGTAATGAGAAACAGTGTCATCCAGAATACAGAGCAATGATGTTTGCTAAAATTACATGTACCGGGTACCTTAAAGGGACATTCCCGAGTTTGCTGCATTGTAAGATGTTTCCGACTAATAAAATATTTCTACGATTAAACTTACATATTAAATACATATTCTTGTTTAGAATATCAATGTCTGTATATTCAATGTGTTTCTGGTCGTCTTAATAGTTGTAAGAAGCCAAAACTGGATTTTGTCCTCAAATAATTTCGTACTTACGAAAAAATCGTTTTTAGGAAATAAAATGAAATTTAACATAGTACAAATATTACAACGATCAGAAACACATTTAATATACAGCCACAAATATTTTATGCAGAAATATATATTTGATATGTAATTACAGTCGTAAAAAATCTCTGTTAGTCAATAACATCTTAAAAATTGCAGCAAACTCAGTAATGTCCCTTTAATAAGTAATAAATATATTAACTGGGAATACGGTTTTGTTATTCACATTTATTTCACTTTGTACATAATTAGATGAAAACGATGCATTTTCATATATAAATGTTCTATGCAGTACTGATCAAAACAATTTTGGCTAAAACAATTTCATTATGGCTAATAAAAAATCTCATTTGGCTAATTGTTTGGCTACAGGCAGTTTTGATCCAGAGTGAGCCTTGTGTAACCTGTATTCCAAAGCATGGCTTGTTAATAGTCCCCCGTCAGTCCCACCTGAGGACACTATAAGTTTCATCCAGTTTCATCTATGTCCTTCTGTCTGTCTGTCTGTCTGTCCATCCGTCTGTCCCACATATAGTTTTCCAAACGTTTTTAATATATCTTTATCAAGTACTGTTACAGATCCAAGTTTCACTTTCATGGCAGTTGACCCATGTTTGACATAGTTATATCCATAGTTATATCCATAGTTATATCGCCTTTTCGCAAAACATTTGTGGAACACCTGAAGATATTAAGCTGAAATGTTTTGTTTATAGCTTTATCATGTTCAGTTAACAGATCAAGGATAGTATGTACCATGGCCTTTGTTACATCAGTTGTGGAGCACTGGCTGAAATGAGGAATAGTCCTATGGGGCCACTGACGGGGATCGATCCTAAACTGACCGCACATTATGCGAGCACTTTACCACTGGGCTGTGTAACGCCCCTGGCCAGATCAAATGGATTCAAATTGATTTCTTGGCAGTTTATTCAAGGGCGATTGTCTTGAGTTTGGTGCTATTGTAAAAATGTTTCCAACAAACTCTAGCTAATAGTAAGAGTACTTTTAATGGCTAAAGTGTACATAAAATATTTTTATATGTTTAGAATTTCAGTCCTCGTATATACATGTATATTCAAAATGTGTCGGATCATAATTATTAATGTTTGTAATAGCCCATACTTCGGGGGGGGGGGGGGGGGGGGGGTTGGGGTGATTTTTTTTTTATATTTTTTTTTATTTTTTTTTTGTAATATACATGTAAGTATATAAATATTTTTTCTGTATGTATGAAATTTCTGGGGTGTAAAATCCAGTTTGGGTGACGATGTAAACAATGGATGAATATATACAGACGTTGACATACTAAACAAGAAAATGGATTTAATTTGTATAGTTATTCATTAAAAAGGCTTTATTGGTTGGACATTTTTTTTCAATGGCAGCAAAATCAGGACAATATTTTTAACTGTAAAAAAAATTAATGCATATTAGAGATCTCGTGCTGCTGGTGGAAAGATGTTGCGGGTTTCTTCTCAAGACTGTACACACGTGTACATGTATGTGTTAGGACTGTGAAACGTTTGGCCTCAAAGGGAGGGATGTAGTCCAGTGGTACAGCGCTCGCTCGATGCGCAGTCGGTGTGGGATCGATCCCTGACCTAGCCCAAGATTGCATATTGGTTATATTTGTTCAGGTAATACTTAGACAATTAAATAGGTCAGTGGTCTGTGACAATATGCCTTTAATTCTGCACTGAAGGAAGGAAATGTTTTATTTAATGATGCACTCAACACATTTTATTTATGGTTATATGACGTCAGACATATGGTTAAGGACCACACAGATATTGAGGAAACCCGCTGTCGCCACTTCATGGGCTACTCTTTTCGATTAGCAGCAAGGGATCTTTTATATGCACCATCCCACGGCATTTCATGTACCAGTTTCTGCACTGAGTATGACTATAATAAAACACATTCCTTTCATTTTGATCAAATGTAGGCCTATATTACTTTCAGTATGCAGAAGAGTGACAGACATCGTCATCGTTCAGGATGGGTCATTCAGCATAGGAGACAATGTTTTTGCTACTTCTGTGAAGACTGCTCTGCAAGGACTTACGACTAAACTGTTTGCCTTCAGCACGAAGGTGTCCATGGGTCTCGTGTTGTTCAGTCATGCTTTGGATGCCAATATTAGCATGACCACAGACATCAGTGGATACAGATCAGGAATTGTTGGTCTTCCTTATCCTGCTGGTGGCACCTTTACGTGGTTGGGTATCAAGGCGGGTGCGCAGATGATTTATCAGCTGAACCGACAGACATCTTCGACCAAGGTAGAGTTATAGCAGACTTTTCTGCTGCTTTTTTTCTTTTTTTTAACAGGGTTTGTATAGCGATCTTTAAATTCATTGAAAGTCTTTGAATTTGAAATATTTTTTTAGGTCTTTAAAAGTCTCTGAATTGTAATAAAATACTTTAAAGAGACATACCCTACTTTTAAAATACTTTAAGGCTTATTTTTGACTATTGCTATTAGAGCCAATTTTGATAACTGAAATCATACTTTACTTAGATTTTATTGTTTAGATTATCCATTTCCGTACATTCGAAGTGTTTTTGTTCATCCTGGTGTTTTTAATATCATAAAATGCATTTCTCATATTTTTAAAAATGCACGTGTCTGAGAAGTAACAGTTATGGAGTTGAGTTTTAGTCTATTTTAGAGGGTATTTCACCATTTCAAAGTCACACACTCATGTTTCACTCAATTGCAACTTTATCCAAATGTGTTACAGGTTTTTAGATAAACTAAACTTAGTGTTTATTTTCACGGGTTGAAACTAGGGTCTGTCCCTTTTAAAGTTATAAAACTTAAGATATGGTTTCGGCTTATGCTTTGAATATATACATGTATATTATGAATGAACCATTGTTCAACATAAATGTATATATTCTGAATGGGAGACGGCAGTTTAGACCATTGTGCAAGCCTAACCTTAGGTCCAGTCTCGGTACTTGACCACCAATGTTAACATTTACAGATTAAAATATTAATGTTTTGTTAAACCGGCCTCAGTGGTGTAGTGGTTAAGCCATTGGACATATACGGCTGGTAGGCACTGGGTTCTCCTCCCGGTACCGGCTCCTACTCTGAGGAAAGAAAGAAAGAAATGCTTTATTTAATGACGCACTCAACACATTTTGTTTACAGTTATATGGCATCAAACATATGGTTAAGGACCACACAGATTTTTTAGAAGAAACCCGCTGTCGCCACTTCATGGGCTACTCTTTCCGATTAGCAGCAAGGGGTCTTTTATTTGCGCTTCCCACAGGCAGGATAGCACAAACCATGGCCTTTGTTGAACCAGTTATGGATCACTGGTCGGTGCAAGTGGTTTACACCTACCCATTGAGCCTTGCGGAGCACTCACTCAGGGTTTGGAGTCGGTATCTGGATTAAAAATCCCATGCCTCGACTGGGATCCGAACCCAGTACCTACCAGCCTGTAGACCGATGGTTTAACCACGACGCCACCGAGGCCGGTACCACTCAGAGGAAGTTTAACAACTCAGTGCGTAGGTGTAAGGCCACTACACTGACTTGTATCAAGGCTTGAAATAAAACATTTTAGTGTACCTGACACAATGTCCTGCACCAATCAATTTGTGCCTGACATGAAAGAAACTGTACCTGTCACAAAACATTGTAAATAAAAAAGAAATAAATTATGTTTTGTGTTGTTTAATAATTGATATATTTAATTACTAAATAACCAATGCAGCAATTAAGGCAATAGTCTATGATGCATTAATATATGTCCTCTGGTAAAGCTGTACCCTAACCAGCCGCGAGCTACATGAGCGATTATTTTAGAAATCATGCGTACAGTTAGGATGCGGCAATGGAAGTCAATGATTTCTAAAATAATCGCTCGCGGCCGGTTAGGATAGGGCCTAAGAAACCCATGAAACTGTTGTCACTATCACTTTGTGTTGGACTTTCAGATTCATGATGATCTGACTCAGACTCATCCATTTTTTTCAATGTCGTCAGTGTCTTGTTTGTGGTAATATTCTATATTTTTGTTGCCGAGTGATCTTTAGCATTTGACACACGCAGATTTGTGGACTCTTTGATCCATGCGTCCGAAAAATCGTGATATACTGCATTTCTTTTTGAAATGTTTTGCAGAGCGAGCACGTCATAAGTGTAACCTCGCCTTTGGTGTTTTCTTCAAACTGTAGCCACAAAGAGGCATTTGTTTTAACTAAATACTCCTTTTACCATTTTAGTTCAGTGCTAGATTTTAAGATACTACTCTGCGGGATATTCGTTTGGGAATTTTTGGGGGACGATTTAATTGGCGGCTGCCCGCCGCGGATACTGGGAACAGGGACAGTTGATTTGTCATTATTGGTACCTGTCTGTTTTTTTACAGCAAAGACTGAAGTTATTTTGTTCAACATCCTTTAATTATTAACCACGAGGCAATTTGAATTGCACACTTTAAACGAAAACGCAACAGGAAGTATACGCTAAGTACGAAAGTTCAATTACTAATATGCGTGACATCACTTTTCACAATGTAAGTTCCTGCAAAATCGAGACTATAAAAAATCCTACTGAACAGGTACGCGGACTGTAGATGAACTTGGTGTTGGACTGTCAAGTGCCCCGTGAACCGGTTCGGATCCCACTGGTACATATTTGTATTTTTTCATTCGTAATCAATTTTTTTTTTAATCGATGCATTAAGTGTATTCGACTCCAAAACAGCCGGCTTTTACTACAATGCGAGCTTCGGACATGATGATCGGCGCAATCGAAATTTGTATCGGACAATGACCGTGACCGTCCGCTTATTTCAAGGCTTGCTAATTACCACTAACCTCTAACCCACTGTCCTTGGCCCTGTGTCACAAAAGAATTGTAGCCGAGGTTCATTGTAGCAATCTGATTAAAATTAGCTCTACTGGTCTACCAGTAGATCTAACAGCATTGCGTGGACTCCCATGTCCAGGTGACATTTCATCTATAAATAACAATTTAAATATCGACCAATTACACTTCGCCTTTTATAGCGTTATTCGGGAGCATACAAATTCTAAAAATATCGGGCGAGAGTATTTATGCAATAGACAAACTTGTTGGTCTATTTCAACATTAAAAAAACGGGGGGAAAAGTGCAGTAATAAACTAGTATATAAACAGATTTTATGGCTATACCATCACGGTTTTTGTTTCGTCTTGATACAAAATTTATATAAAATTTTATATTGAAATTAGTTTCCGGCATACTTCGTAATTCACCCGAATCATTTCGTATACCGTCGGCATAATCCCGAATGTTTTCAAATTCTTTTCAAATCACTGACAAGTTTTTGTAAGTAAGGTTTTGATTGGTCGAATGAAAGGTCAACTGGACATGAGCTCCAATGGGATGCTGTTAGATCCACAGGCAATAGTAATTAACCAGTGGAGCTAATTTTAATTAGCTTGAATTGTAGTGGCTTAAGGTGAGTTTTACAAATGGCACCGTAAACTTTACAGTCGTTCCACAAAGCAACCTTATGGTAGTCTTAAGTGTCCCTTTAATGATTAATATATTCTTTGCAAATAAGTGCGAATTAGTTAAATAATAAATTGGTTACCGACTTTTTGGAACATTTGGGTGTATTCATTGGTATCGGACATCTATGAATTAACTTTGTCAGTTTGTGTGCTAAGCGAAAATTGTCGAATGCATAAGACATGAGAGTTACCTCCCGTATTTTCGTGTGAAGGTCGTATAGCCTAGAATGTTTTTCATGGAACGACGAGTTTCACAAAAGGTATTTGGTATGTATTAGATCTATTTTTACACAATAAGTTAGTATCTTTGTCAGAAAATTATCAAATCATCATCTAACTGCCATTTGACATCTACATTAGTGGCTTACAACTGCCTCGTGCCTATTCTCGGAACCAAACATACGGGTACTTCGACCCCTGGCCGCCATTGTTTATCACGCGGTGAAGCTTCTCCTTAGTTACGTATGGTTAGATAGTGAAATGAGGCAACTTTGGTCGATCATTTACAACAGTTAACAGTCACGATGCCTAAAATATGTTGTGCAGTTGGCTGCATAAACCATAACATGATGTTAAAAAAAAAAATATCGTTTTACAAATTTCCAAAAGAAGAGACTAGGCGCCGCTTGTGGGTAGGGTCATTAAAACGACAAACCTGATGGAATTCCATGGTTTCCCTCACAGAATGTGACTTCGTTGACTTTAATGTTGTTGCTTGTTGAAACCAACAGAGATTAATTTAGCAAACAAAATGGCTAAAGCATGTGCAGTGATAAAAATCCCACATTATACTGTAAATAAAATACACAATTCCATCGTCTTCCACGAAAAAACCCCCAACAAAACGATGCATCCAGTTCTTGAATAAAGAGTAGGGGAACGTGGTCTAAAACGGGCCTCTTAAGCAAATTCCTAAATTAATCTTAATTTTTGAAATATAAATCAAATACTATATTGATTGCTTCGTTGTTTAACATATGTAATTGATGTATAAAGAACAGAATCCAGTTGCATTTAACTCTTTTATGGTCGAAAATTAAATTTAGTAAACCATAAAAAAATCCCATTTTACCCCAACTATTGTGTAAAATGGGCCCTTGAGGTAATTTTTTAAAAAAGGGAACAATACACAATATCGGGTCTTAAAAACTGGTTTTTCATGTTAATAAATGAAATGAACAGACTTCTAATAAAACAAAACGAACTAATTGCTCTGTGATACATTGCCCATTACTATCCTCAAAAGGTGTGATGCATTTCATAAAGTGTATTCAGCATCAAAAGATTGCTTAAACCATCCATCTTCAGTCACTTGTACAAAGATCGCAGTAAAATATATCATTTTCCGCGCCAGAGCATTCTTGATGAGCCCACTGTTTACACGCCATGCACTGGATCCATTTCTCACTCTGCCTAGATTCGGAAAACTTCTCTCCACAAAATAAGCAATGAGCTCTGACAGCAGATGATTTACCATTTCCTTTTCAAGCTTAGGAGAAAAACAAGGGTGTCTCGATCCCAATCCTTTTTCAGCAGCAATTTCTGATGAACCTTCTTTACAACATCTTCGTTGAACGTTGAATTGCTTGCATGCCCTTTTTGAGTCCCATAGCTCCATGTCTAACAGCTAGTATTGCACGCTGCATACTCTCTTCACTCCAGCTTTGTCAGTGTTGTCTTGCGGATATATTTCCCCATAGTACTGAAAATAGACACACACACAAAAGGTTTCAGTACACATGTTGTTATTGTTGTTGTTTATTAACAATGTAATTTACAATGCGATACAGTAGCTTTGTTAAGCCAGCCCTATGACACATTATTACTTCTTGGGTTAAAATGGGCCCCCAGGAGCTCATACTCGTTGACACCTACCATGTTTAGAATCAAACAAGCAGTACGATGTTGAACAATGACATATCTTTGTAAAATACATAGGTTCAATGTTTGAAAACAACTGTGTAATTTATAGTTGGCATTCATACATACCTTAAGCTCGAGATGAACTTTTGTAGAAGTTTTTTTTTTAGCGGGAACCGACAAAAGTGTTGTTCTTCTTTGCACAAGCCTACGGACGCTAAAAAAACGCGCATGTCACAAAAACGTCATCAACTGGAAGCGGGGTTGTTGTGTACAGTGCATTTTTGGACTACGAAATTGAACATAAGATAATGTGGGGAGCGCATTTTAACTTGAGGGCCCGTTTTAGACCACTTTCCCCTATTTTCCTTTATCATTAAATTTGTGTGGTCTTTATTTTTCATTTAATCTTAGATGCTTGGATATTATCTATACTTGTATTTATTTTGCCATACTACAGCTACTGCATCTTATTATTTTTTTTTTTAATTTTAAAATAAGTTTATACTGCTACATTACAAACATACAATAATTATAATATACGCCTAAATTCTTGTTTAAACTTTAATTATTATTTTTTTTTTTTTGCAAATGTGTCTATAGCAGGCCTGCAGTAAGAAAATATAGGTCGTCCCCCCCCCCCGCCCCCTCTGTTTAGTATTTACTTTGGTGCAGAGGGTAAATAATGTGTGTTGTGTGTGCCTTTGTTTCTATATATATATATATATATATATATATATATATATATATATATATATATATATATATATATATATATATATATACACACACACACACACATACACATAAATCTAAAAATACATAAAAATCTACTCTATTGTGGATCAATGTAATTTGGTGGTTGTGGTACATTGGTAGATTTTGCTTATTCAAGTTGGAGGACTTACCTTTTTACATATATATATATATATATATATATATATATATGTAGTTTCATGGTATTCTACAGTTCAGTGTGTGTAATCTGCTTTAGCAATTACCTGCAATAAAATGAATGGTCAACTGCCATATTTGATATTTGTTTTCCATTTTGAAAACACTGTTTGACATGGAGAATATAGCATTTAACCATCTCATCCATATATTTTTCTTGAATATGCTACATAATTGCATCTACATGAGGTAATTTAACCCGGGTTAAAAGCAACTTAGGTTAAATATGTGTAGTCTAGTAGAAGGCATACCGATATAGATCAGTTTATTAACAACCATGATATTTGCCTCCTTTCTCCAGCTGTATACTATTAAACATTAGTTTTGTAGATATTACTTAAATTGAATTACAATAACAATTCCAATACAGCACAAGACTGAACAAAAAAATATCTGCAATATCCATTGTGACAGATATAAAACAACACCAATATTATATATATATTAACCATTAGTTACTCAGGTAAGTTTTTGTGTTTTATTACAAAATATACCAGGTTAAACCCTATTATTACAACATTTGCATGTTTGTTCGACGAGGTAACACTTATGTTTTATTAGGTTGTAGACCTCGACATGAAAATAACGGAGGGAACTGATTATTTGCTCCCTAACTTAGTTTATGGGGGCAATTTAAAATATTACCATATTGATTCTACATGTATATAAATTCACATGCCAAAGGGAACTATATATTATTTTCCTTGAACTAATCTCAGGTGTGATGGGTAAGTAGAGAGAGATATTGCTCCCCATAGATGTCAAGGTCTGAGGATGGCTACATTTTATTATTGCTATTTTCTTTTTGTCTGCATTCAACCGGTAAGGAAGGGCAACATCATGTGGTAATTTTTCAGTCTGTAAAAACAAAAGCATTTCATTATTTCAAGAAACTGTATTTTGTTTTAAGAATAAAAGAATGTATTCAGTGGAACATTATACTGTTGCCATTGTTTAATTATTACATACTATTTGGAAATAAAATAATTATTAAATCATAAAAATAATTAACTTAATCATGCATACAAATTTTATTATAAATACAAATTATATATTTTGTAGCCCACATCATAATTATTATATTAATCATTATCTTATCATTTCAAAATTGTTAAAATTTATAATTAACATTACCTGAAAATTGCATCAACAAAAATTATATTCTGCCCAACCTGCCCTGTCGCCTCGACATTCAAAGTACACGGAAACATATCGGTACTAAATATAGATTATACTAATTCAGATTCCCGTTGTTCGTTTCTCTTATATGGCAACCCAAGCTGTTATAATACTCATAAGACGTATTGCAACTAAGTGTTAGCTACAGAAAATAAATGACAATATGTAAGGCATGTAAAAAGTTAATATGATAACTTTATTCTATGTAAACCAGTAATCACTAAGGCTTTGCTTCACCCCCAAAGACCCGGATGATCGGTAACTAGGCCGTGTGACGTCACGCCAGTTCCGAGAATTGTAAATTTTCACAGTAGTTTACGACGATAGTAAGCTACGCCGCGTCTTGGAGCGGGCTGGTGATCGTAGACACAAATTAAGGTGGCGATGGTAGGCATTTACGGCGATAGTAGTGCTAAGATAGCTTCGTGGAACGGGCCCCTGGACAGTCAGTCCAAATAGTTGATGTGTGTGTGCCCAGGACACCGTGCTTGAACCTATTAATTGGATTAAAAACATGCAGGGATGTGAGAGCTACGCGTAAATGCGCTTTTCTATTTCGTCTTAAAAAATCAAAAAACAGGATGTTCAATACTGTTGACCACACAAGGTTCATTTGCCAGTTTTCACGGTTTCAAGTTTATGATGTGTGTCTTATATTATAAGTTATAACTAGTTTAGATTTGTTAGCATTGAATGCAATTTTTGGCAGTTCCAGGAGTTGCAAACAACAGTTTTCCTTTAGGGGCCCTTGAGCGGCCCCTGGAACCCGGCCACAGTAAGCTTTTTTTCCAGCCCCTCTCACATCCTTGACCATGACAATAACTACCAGTATGAATAAAATTAGCTTTTAATGTTTTGTGCACAATATTTTTTGGTTTTTGTTACAGTTGATGATTGTTATCACTGATGGAGAGAGTGCCAATACAGCATTAACTGCTGAAGAGGCACGGTTGGCTAAATCAAATGGCATTGTTATATATGCCGTAGGAGTAGGCCAGGCAACGGTGTCAGAATTGATGGCTATAGCGTCTTCGCCAGACAAAGTGATTCGAGTTGCCAACTTCGACGATCTTGCTAATCAGCTTCTAAACATATCTATAAATTGTCCAAGTAAGTCTGGCGGAAAATAGCTTCTTATCTGGCATATATACACTGTAGTTATTGATCGTCCAAGTCTAAACCAAGCTAACTAGCAAATATAACTGTAGGTTGTCCAAATCTGAATCTAGCCATTAAACTAACAAAAATAACTACAGTAAAACCTCTCAAAACCAGACCCTCTGTAAACCGAAATTCCGTGACAATCGGACATTTTTCATGGTCCGTGTTTTAAAATAAGTACAGAACTTAACCTCTTTAAACCAGATACCTATTAAAACCGGACATTTTACTTGGTCCCGAGGGTGTATGGTTTAGAGGGGTTTCATTGTAGATTTTCCAAGTCTTTAGTCTAGCTGTTAACTAGTAAACTATAGGTTGTCCTAGTCTAAATTCAGCTGTTCAACCAGTGAACATAACTGTAGGTTGTCCAAGTTTGCATCTAGCTGTTAACTAGTAAACTATAGGTTGTCCTAGTCTAAATTCAGCTGTTCAACTAGTGAACATAACTGTAGGTTGTCCAAGTTTGCATCTAGCTTTAAACTAGTAAACTATAGGTTGTCCTAGTCTGAATTTAGCTGTTCAACTAGTGAACATAACTGTAGATTATATCCAAGTCTGAATGTAGCTGTTAAACTGCTAAACTATAAGTTGTCCAAGTCTGAATCTAGCTGTTAAACTAGTACACATAACTGTAGATCGCCCAAGTCTGTATCTAGCTGTATTCAACTAGAAACAACTGTAGATTATATCCAGGTCTGAATCTAGTTTTTCAACTAGCAAACATAACTGTAGATTGTCAAAGTCTGAACCTAGGTGTTAGATTATCAAACATAACTGTAGATTGCCCAAATCTGAATCTAGCTGTTCAACCAACAAACATTACTATAGATAGTTTGAATCTAACTGGTCAACTAGCAAACATAAGTATACATGTAGATGGTCTAAGTCTGACTCTAGCTGTTTAATGAGCAAAGTTTAGTATAGATAGTCTGAATATAACTGTTCATCCAGCAAACATAACTATAGATTTCCCTAATCTGAATCTAGCTGTTTGACTAGCAAACATTACTATAGATAGTCTGAATCTAGCTGTTCATCCAGCAAACATACTTAGTGATTTCCCTAATCTGAATCTAGCTGTTTGACTAGCAAACATTACTACAGATAGTCTGAATCTAGCTGGTCAACTAGCAAACATAACTGTAGATTACCCTAATCTGAACCTAGCTGTTTGACTAGCAAACATTACTATAGTTAGTCTGAATCTAGATGATCAACTAGCAAACAACTGTAGATTGCCCAAATCTGAATCTAGTTGTTTAACTAGCAAACATATATAACTGTAGATTGCCCCAATCTGAATCCAGCTGTTTAACTAGCAAACATTACAATAGGTGGTCTGAATATAGCTGTTCAACCAGCAAACATAACAGTAGATTGCCCTAATCTGAATCTAGCTGTTTGACTAGAAAACATTACTATAGATAGTCTGAATATAGCTGTTAAACCAGCAAACGTAATTGTAGATTGCCCTAATCTGAATCTACGTGTATCTGTTAAACTTGCGATCATAAATGTACAAAGATTGTCGAAGTCTGAATTATGCTATTCAGCTAACAAACATAGCAGAGAGACATTTTGAAAAATTTAGTTCTGACTTATTAAATGTTTTTAAAATTTAAATGGAAAATTGGAAAGTCTGTCTTCTCCTTGAGTTTTGATTGGATAGATCTAAAACTTAGTAGTGTCATTCTTTGAGGCAGTCTTTATACAAACTAACAGAGATATTTAGAAAATTTTTAATTTGTAAATTTCTATTAAATTTAAACATCTTAAATTCAATATCACCAAATGTTTGACATCCAGTAGCTGATGAGTAATAAAGCACTGTGCTCTAGTGGTGTCGTTAAACAAAACAAACTTTAACTGTTTAATTCAGTAGCTGTTTATCCCATTTTAATGGGAATTTTATTTTTTATTATCATCCATTAAAGGCTTTTGTAGGAGATATCGCTGACACTATAATTAGCAATATCTCCTGCGATATTCTCCTAGGAGATATTGCTTCTTCTAATCTTGATTGGTCACATTTTAATCACAAGACAGTATTTTGTTACGTCACTGTGTATGTTGCAGTGCTAAACCTATCATTAATGACATCACACCACTGTCGTTCTGCCAAACAGTATTTTGTTACGTCACTGTGTATGTTGCAGTGCTAAACCTATCATTAATGACATCACACCACTGTCGTTCTGCCAAACAGTATGCCAAACAGTATTTTGTTACGTCACTGTGTATGTTGCAGTGCTAAACCTATCATTAATGACATCACACCACTGTCGTTCTGCCAAACAGTATTTTGTTACGTCACTGTGTATGTTGCAGTGCTAAACCTATCATTAATGACATCACACCACTGTCGTTCTGCCAAACAGTATTTTGTTACGTCACTGTGTATGTTGCAGTGCTAAACCTATCATTAATGACATCACGCCACTGTCGTTCTGCTAGTTAACGAGTTTAACGCTGCCAAATATAGTGACATTCAACCAACATAACTGATATTGTTCTCACTTGTCACAAATGAAAATAATGTCTTGTGATATCATAATTTATCAACACTCGTTAAAGGGACATACCCTAGTTTTTAAACACTAACACATATTTTTAACTATTGTAACTGTTTTTGATAACTTAAATCATACTTTACTTAGATTTTATTGTTTATATTATCAATTTCCGTACATTTGAGGTGTTTTTGGTCATCCTGGTGTTTTTAATATCAGAAAATGCATTTCTCGTATTTTTAAAAACGCACGTGCGTCTGAGAAGTAACAGTTATGGAGTCGAGTCTTAGTCCTATTTTAGAGGGTATTTCACCTTTTCAAAGTCACAGACTCATGTTTCACTCAATTGTAACTTTATCCAAATGTGTTACATGTTTGTAGATTAAGTAAACTTAGTGTTAATTTTCACGGTTTGAAACTAGTGTATGTCTCTTTAATAAAACTATAAAGATCCTCGGCAAGCCACGGATTTCATACTTTTATTATCAACTGGTGCTGATAAATTATGATATCACAAGACACTCAGGGAGTATCCTCTATGTAACAGCTAAACAATATTATTGCGTTTCATTTGGCTCTTAATTCAGTATATCCTGCCTGTGGGATGGTGCATATAAAAGACCCCTTGCTGCTGATCGAAAAGAGTAGCCCATGATGTGGCAACAGTGGGTTTCCTCTCTCAATATCGGTGTTGTCCTTAACCATATGTCTGATGCCATATAACCGTAAATAAAATGTGTTGAGTGCATTGTTAAATAAAACATTTCTTTCTTTCTTTCTTTGAGGCAGTCTTTATACAAACAAACTGAGATATCTAGAATATTTTGAATTTGTAAATTTCTATTAAATTTTAACATCTTAAATTCAATATCAGCAAATGTTTGAAATCCAGTAGCCGATGAGTAATAAATCACTGTGTTCTAGTGGTGTCCTTAAACAACAGAAACTAACTTTTTAATTCAATATCTGTTTATCCCATCTTAAAGGCACACATTTAATTTAATAGCTAAAAATTCAGTACAGTTTAAAATGTGCTGAGGTGTCATTAAACGAACATTCCTTTCCGTTTTCTTTCTCTGTCAGTTGATGGGCAGTGGGGACCGTGGGGAGCCAGAGTAGTCGGAGCCTGCTCTGTGTCGTGCGGCAGTGGAACTCGTCCATGGACTCGGAGACGAGTCTGTGATAGTCCCAGACCGGAAAATGACGGAAATGATTGCGTGGGCTCGGCCGTTGAAACTGGAAGCAACCCGTGCACACAAGTTGCATGTCCAAGTATGTATTGCAGGTTGTTGAAAATTACTACCAACTAACATAACATGGCTAACTTCCACCAGTATCATGGGGGATGAGGTTGTTGAAAATTACTACCAACTAACATAACATGGCTAACTTCCACCAGTATCATGGGGGATGAGGTTGTTGAAAATTACTACCAACTAACATAACATGGCTAACTTCCATCAGTATCATGGGGGCGGCACGTAGCCCAGTGGTAAAGTGCTCGTTCTATGCACGGTCGAACTGTAATCGATCCCCGTCGGTGGGCCCATTGAGTTATTTCTCGTTCCAGCCAGTGCACCACGACTGGTATACCAAAGGGTGTTGTATGTACTACCCTGTCTGTGGGATGGTGCAACTAAAAGATCCCTTGCTGCTAATCGAAAAGAGTAGCTCGTGAAGTGGCGACAGCGGGTTTCCTCTCTCAAGTTTCACTTTCATGGCAATTGACCCATGTAAAGAAAGAAATGTTTTATTTAACGACGCACTCAACACATTTTATTTACGGTTATATGGCGTCAGACATATGGTTAAGGACCACACAGATTTTGAGAGGAAACCCGCTGTCGCCATTACATGGGCTACTCTTCCGATTAGCAGCAAGGGATCTTTTATTTGCGCTTCCCACAGGCAGGATAGCACAAACCATGGCCTTTGTTGAACCAGTTATGGATCACTGGTCGGTGCAAGTGGTTTACACCTACCCATTGAGCCTTGCGGAGCACTCACTCAGGGTTTGGAGTCGGTATCTGGATTAAAAATCCCATGCCTCGACTGGGATCCGAACCCAGTACCTACCAGCCTGTAGACCGATGGCCTGCCACGACGCCACCGAGGCCGGTTTGACCCATGTATGACATAGTTATCGCCTTTTCATGGCAATTGACCCATGTATGACATAGTTATCGCCTTTTCATGGCAATTGACCCATGTATGACATAGTTATAGCCTTTTCATGGCAATTGACCCATGTATGACATAGTTATCGCCTTTTCATGGCAGTTGACCCATGTATGACATAGTTATCGCCTTTTCATGGCAGTTGACCCATGTTTGACATAGTTATAGCCTTTTCGTGGCAGTTGACCCATGTTTGACATAGTTATAGCCTTTTCGTGGCAGTTGAGCCATGTATGACATAGTTATAGCCTTTTCGTGGCAGTTGACCCATGTTTGACATAGTTATAGCCTTTTCGTGGCAGTTGACCCATGTTTGACATAGTTATAGCCTTTTCATGGCAATTGACCCATGTATGACATAGTTATCGCCTTTTCATGGCAATTGACCCATGTATGACATAGTTATAGCCTTTTCATGGCAGTTGACCCATGTTTGACATAGCTATCACCTTTTCATGGCAATTGACCCATGTATGACATAGTTATCGCCTTTTCGTGGCAGTTGACCCATGTTTGACATAGTTATAGCCTTTTCGTGGCAGTTGACCCATGTTTGACATAGTTATCGCCTTTTCGTGGCAGTTGGCCCATGTTTGACATAGTTATCGCCTTTTCGTGGCAGTTGACCCATGTTTGACATAGTTATCGCCTTTTCGTGGCAGTTGACCCATGTTTGACATAGTTATCGCCTTTTCGTGGCAGTTGACCCATGTTTGACATAGTTATCGCCTTTTCGTGGCAGTTGACCAATGTTTGACATAGTTATCGCCTTTTCGTGGCAGTTGACCCATGTTTGACATAGTTATCGCCTTTTCGTGGCAGTTGACCCATGTTTGACACAGTTATAGCCTTTTCGTGGCAGTTGACCCATGTTTGACATAATTTATAGCCTTTTCGTGGCAGTTGACCCATGTTTGACATAGTTATAGCCTTTTCGTGGCAGTTGACCCATGTTTGACATAGTTATAGCCTTTTCGTGGCAGTTGACCCATGTTTGACATAGTTATAGCCTTTTCGTGGCAGTTGACCCATGTTTGACATAGTTAAAGCCTTTTCGTGGCAGTTGACCCATGTTTGACATAGTTATAGCCTTTTCGTGGCAGTTGACCCATGTTTGACATAGTTATAGCCTTTTCGTGGCAGTTGACCCATGTTTGACATAGTTATAGCCTTTTCGTGGCAGTTGACCCATGTTTGACATAGTTATAGCCTTTTCGTGGCAGTTGACCCATGTTTGACATAGTTAAAGCCTTTTCGTGGCAGTTGACCCATGTTTGACATAGTTATAGCCTTTTCGTGGCAGTTGACCCATGTTTGACATAGTTATAGCCTTTTCGTGGCAGTTGACCCATGTTTGACATAGTTATAGCCTTTTCGTGGCAGTTGACCCATGTTTGACATAGTTATAGCCTTTGTCATGGCAGTTGACCCATGTATGACATAGTTATAGCCTTTTCATGGCAGTTGACCCATGTTTGACATAGTTATAGCCTTTTCATGGCAGTTGACCCATGTTTGACATAGTTGTAGCCTTTTCATGGCAGTTGACCCATGTATGACATAGTTATAGCCTTTTCGCAAAACATTTTTGGAATGCGTGAAGATGTTGAGCTGATTTTATTTTGTTTATAGCTTTATCATGTTCAGTTAACAGATCAAGTGTCACTTTACTTTCATCGGGATTTACCCATTTTTAACAGTTATGGCCGGATCAGGAAGAAAGGTAGGACATGTTTTATTTAACGACACACTCGACTCATTTTATTTTTATGATTATGTGACGTCAGACATATGGTTAAGGACAACACATATATAGAGAGAGGAAACCCGGTGTCGACACTTCATGGGCTATTCTTTTCGATTAGCAGCAAGGGATCTTTTATATGCACCATCCCTCAGACAGGATAGTACATACCACAACCTTTGTTACACCAATTGTGGGGATCGATCCTAAACCGACCACACATCAATCGAGCACTTTACCACTGGGCTACGTCCCGCCCCTGTGTGGGGAGCGACACTTTGTCTGGCACAGAAACCTGTGGAACTGACTCATGTCCAGGTATATGTACTTGGTGCTGTAGACTTTATACTGCATGACAAAAGACACACAAATATCAATTCAGTTGTCGTCAGTTGATTTAAAACTATTCAGTGGGAGTCCTGTTAATTAGTGAGCCCATGTTAGGCTATTTCTCGTTCCAGCCAGGGCACCACGACTGATATATCAAAGGCTGTGGTATGTGATATCCTCTCTGTATGATGATACGTATAAAAGATCGCTTGGTACTATTTGAAAAAAATATAGTGGGTTTCCTCTCTAAGATTATCTGTCAAAATGTCCAAATGTTTGACATCCATTAACCGATGACTAATAAATCAATGTGCTCTAGTGGTGTTGTTAAACAAAACAAACGTAAACATTTTATCCACCAATCTCTGTTTCTATTGGCCGATTTTGATGACCGATTAAAGCAAACATAAACGTATATAATCAGATTATAACTTTTGACGTCATGCACGTGACGACACATACATACTAATGTTACAAAGTTTTGTCATTTGACTTCTTGGTCAGCGTATAATGTAGCTGAAATAACAGAAATAATACCAGGGCTTTAGATTGTATCAAAGTCGAGGCCACAATTAAATTTTGTACCCAAAAAATACATGCGTCCAAAATAATAATGTCCATATTATGTAAAAACATGCTGTCACCTCAAAACCACTGAAATGTTAAGTTAAAGAGACATACCCTAGTTTTTAAACACTAAGGCATATTTTTGACTATTATAGCCGTTTTTAATAACAGAAATCATACTTTACTTACATTTTATTGTTTAGATTATAGATTTCCGTACATTCGAAGTGTTTTTAGTCATCCTGGTGTTTTTAATATCAAAAAATGCATTTCTCATATTTTTAAAAACGCACGAGCGTCTGAGAAGTAACAGCTAATGAGTCGAGTTTTGGTCTATTTTTAGAGGGCATTTCCCCATTTCAAAGTCACAGACTAATGTTTCACTCAATTATAAATTTATTCAAATGTGTTAAAGTTTGTAGATTAACTAAACATAGTGTTAATTTTCACGGGTTAAAACTAGGGTATGCCCCTCTAATTAGATTATAATAACTTGAAATTAGGGCTCGAAGTTAAGAATTTATCACCCACAGCAATTTTCAAAAATATGCAAATATGTATTTTTGCAGCAAATAAACTAGACTGAAAGGTTATTTTTCTGTATGTGCATGTAGTCATATTTCTTCAATATATGTCAATAAACATCAATAAACAGGATTTTTTTATAAATGGAATCATGGACTAGTAGCATCAGCTAACATTTTACGGAACCTGGTGTTTCTGAGACGAAGTTGCCCTAGTTTCCAGTGAATATGACATGAAAATTGTTCCATGAATCCCTCAGTTAAAATTAAAGGTCAGTCGCTCCCCCATTTCCAAACAACACCAACCCAACAACATAAAAAAAAAAAAAAAAAAAAAAAAAAAAAAAAAAAAAAAAAAAAGATTTATTTACCGTATATGGTCGTGTGATGGTCAACTTTCTGGAAATACATATCCCTAAGTTTGCCCCTCAGTATCTGTTACTGAAAAGTTCATATGATGTACATGCAAGCTGCCTCATCTTTTATGTACTGTTAGTTCAAACGTAATTCAGTTAAAACAGAGATATTGTCGGTCTGACATCCACGGGTATTCATTTTGCTAAACCGATCAAAGGTTTATTATTATTATTTTAATAAAAAAATTAAGATATCTTAAATTTTCTTTAAGGGGATAATATTTTTCTATTCTTTTTATTTCCATCTTCATCGAATGAAATGATCGCATTGATATTGCCAGGTGATAAAAAATAGTTTCGTTTTTGTAAAGGCGGTATGTATATTTATAATTAATTGGCACTCAAGATAAATTATTTTAATAATGAACACAACCACTTCCGTTGTTGTTATAAGAGGTCATATGCCCCCCCCCCCCCCCCAAACAAAAATTAAACGTTTGTAATATTTTATAAAGAATTGCTGAATAAACAAATGACTAACTAATATTCATCAGTTATCACCAATTAAATCTACAATTGAGGATGAAATATCAGATAAGAGTTAGTGGGCACAAAAGACAGAATGACCGTTCTGATCACTTGACAAATCAGTCGGAGATTGCAAAATGATAAAATATGACTTTTATTGTGTGTATCAAACATACAAATGAATACTGGTATTGGACACAACAGAAGCTGTTAAAAATAGTGTTAAATTAAGTTACGGTAACTGTCGTAAACTATTGAAGTTTCTCGTCAGTTGCGATTTCGTACACAACGCCGATTATTTCCTTTAATGTCCAGTGTGCCTACCGATTGATGTTTTTCAGTGTGCCAAAAAAGTGTGCATTTTGAAATAGTGAAGCTGTGTGCGACTGCTATATAGTGACTGTTACTCTCTATTTCAGTTGTGAAATGTGAAATTGTGATGGTTGCCCGGTGGGCAACCAGTAGCTGAAGTTTGCCCAACGTCATCTCTTGGTTGCCTATACATGTATATTTCATAAATATGTCATTAAAATTAAACTGAAGAACCAGTTAGTTTGGGAATGAAATATCTGGCATATGGCTTTTCTAAACGCCTCCTGCCAAAATCATGCAAGTGGACGCTGAGTGGATGGCAGCCTTAGGGTGGATATTTATATCGCTTGTCAGTCAGGTTGTCAGTGCCGATACTTTTTGAAATGCCCTTGACTGTCCGCGTGTCTTGGAGTTTTGTTTTTCATTTTATTTGTTTTATGTTTTTCTTGGTTGGCTGTCGGGCAACTGTTTGACAAAGAATGGTTGCCCGCAACATATTTTGGTTGTCCCGGGCGCGCGGACAACTGATTTGTGCACCCCTGTGTAACAGTAGTGTTTAAAAACTAGGGTCTGATGTCCCTTTAAATTGTACTGCAATTTAGTTATATATCTTTCAGATAGAAATCCATCACCAGGTAAGTTGCAGGTTAAAAGTGAGCTCCGTGGTCTAGTGGATAAGCTGCTGGACAATCAAGCTGACGACAGTGGTTCAAATCCTGTCAAAGCTGGCTCACACATTCATTCATATTTCTCATCTATCACCTTCTGCCTATCATTCTCATTATCTTAATATAAAAAACTTTCTCCCACGATTTCAATCTGTTTCGACCCTTTCTGTCAGTTTCCTCCGACTCTGTCTTCTGAGCTGTCCACACCATTGCTTACCTGTCTCAACTTCCTCCACGAGTGCAGTCTCTGTCTATTTCCCTGCACCCACCTGGCATCCTCGTCCTCTGCCGCTAATAAAGCTGGTCTGACCCACAGCACTAACTAACGACCGCCGGTAGTAGGGGTGCATAGTAGGTGGTTACAAGTGCCTCTTAATAATGCCAGAAGTAACTACTGAACACTCCCCGAAGTGGTCAGACTAAGCCCACAGCTAAAAGCTGATGGGGGAATGGCAGGTGTGTGGCACAGATAGCCACAAGAGACAAGCACCTGTCGCGGTTGGAGAGACAAGGACTGGGATGTGGAGGTGGACAGCGAAAGAAGTTGAAAGATAGGAGAAGTTGCCAGATCGGAAAGAAATGAGATGGAATTCAAAGGAGAGAAAGGAAAGGGGGCAGTGGGATAAACAAAAATAATAATAATAAAAAAATAAAAAAGGTTCCAGGTTAAAGATGTACATGTAGACGTGTGTAGAAATGCCTTTGTCTTTTTTTAATAATGTAGATTGTGTTACAAAGTTGTCCATGGTGTGGATATATGTTTCATTCTTTTGTAATAATAGTGATGTGTGTGTGTTATCAACAAATTATTCAAGTAAAACTTCATGATCCACGTAAACAAAACCGAGTAGAAAATGAAGAATGTACTTCCAACTTCCTTTTTATAATGAATAGTTTCATTGTGGTGTTTAAACATTCTGAAAAATATTGGTATGATTGTTTTATTGTTGATTAACCAAACATACACCAATGGTTACATGCTATTTTATTATATATTACTGCAGTTTTTAATTTAATGGTCTGTAAGCTACATAACATCAAGAAATAGCTAATAGTATTCTTTCAGCCGATTCCTTGCTGCTAATCGGAAAGAGCAGCCCATGTAGTGGCGACAGCGTCTTTCCTCTCAAAATCTGTGTGATCCTTAACCATATGTCTGACGCCATATAACTGTAAATAAAATGTGTTAAAACATTTCGTTCTTTCTTTCTATAACTTAAGCTCAAAACTATATTATGTCTGATAATGGCGACATCGCTAACGTTTTTTCGCTAATTTGTCACTTATTTGGATTTTGCTCAATTTTAAGATTGCTAATATTTTAATATCTACAATATATAGTATTGTGCAAACAAAAAATCCGGAATTGTAATTTGTTATAACGTTTATTACATTTTTAATAACAAATAATTTTAATGCTTAAAAATTATAAATTGTATAATAAATTTAACAATATGTTGCGTCAGTAGTCAGTCCCCCTCTCTTCTCTATACACTGGAAAATGCGTTGCGGCACGCTGTCCAATAACTTGCCTATATAACTCTGCTGCAGACTCATCCATGTTTCCACGATTGTTGTTCTCCAGTCACAAATTTGAGTTTTTCAACACGGTCTTTCACGATTTGCCAGACATTTTCTATAGGGTTTAAATCGGGTGAAGCAGCTGGTCATTCTCGTACGGTCACGTTACGGTGCGTCTGCTTGGGGTATGACCAATTACTGTATCAATTCCATTACTTGGACTTCATATATATATATATATATATATATATATATAGTTTGCAGGATCAGTCTTTCTCGGTACACTTCAAGGGTTGTTCGACCGTGTGTATATTGGGCTATTTCCAAACCCATGCAAAGTGACTGATATATCAAATACTGACTATATTTACAAATAACTACTACAAACGTGTGTACCTGCAGTACCAAAGAATTGTCTCCTAAAACCAACCATCACAAATATATATCTTCATTTATTCCTTAATGAAACTAAAGAGGAAATTAGAATTCATAAAATGTTAAGTTATAGGCACATTTGTTATGCTATCTGTGATAAATCATTACAGTTTGGTGCAGTCATTTTAATACTAGGTGAACGATTCAGGCCGCATGGGCCTCTTGTTTATGTTACAGCGAACGTAGATGGACAGTGGTCAAGCTGGATCAGACAGGTTGGCCTCTGCCAATCTAACTGTAAGAGAACCGTCTCTTTGTCCAGAACTTGTACAAATCCCGCCCCCTCGGGAAGCGGACGGCAGTGTAGTGGATCCAATAGTGACAGCATCACAGAAGAGTGTACAGGAGACGATTGTCGTACAGGTAATCATAACATTTGTACAACTAGAATATGTCTAGAAACAGAGCTCTGTGCCCTCACATAGTCAAATATGTTAATGGTGTGGGTATATTCATATACAGATGGGATGGTATCTGATATCAAGCAGACGAAGATCATCAGTTTTATTAACATTGTTATACACAAAAATACCATGTTGTCATATTTTGATCACATGCTTTTATCTAACATTAATTAGCAAGACAAATACCATGTCATATTTTGATTATACACTTATACCAAACATTAGTCAGAAATGTAATAGCATGCTATCATATTTTGATTGCATGCCTGTAGCAAATAATAATTTTAAAACAAAGCATGCTGTCATATTATTTTGAACGCATGCATTAAAACTGTTTTAGCATGTTATCATATATTGATCGCATGCTTTTGTCAAACATGGATTAAAAAGAATAATAAGATTTTATCATAATATCGCTGATTATATCAGTTAGCATGCTATCATAATGTGATTGCATGCTCATGTCGAGTGTGGGTTTTTTTTTGTGGTGTTTTTTCAAACAGCATGCTGTCATACTTGATCGCATGCTTGTATCAAAGATGAGAAACCGATACTTAAATATGAATGTCATTTCGTATGTCGCGTTTCCGTAAGCAAAACAAGAACATAGGAAGTTATAATAATTTTTCGGCAGCAAAACAGATTTTTAAAAACTGAACCTGGACATTTTGTATATAGCTTTTTCTTGGTGCATTTGTGTAGCGAAATGTGTTTCTTTTTGAGAATCTGCATGATTAACCATGGTCATCACTGAAGGTTTGGGAAATTCAAGGTGGTGTCCAATATGGCATGCGTTTCATATATTCGGTTAGACAAAAACTACATGTATATATATACAAAATGTCCAGGTTGAGCTGTGATTCTATAGGACTATAATGATCGTATGCTCATTATAAGTTAATAAAGGAAACCTAATTTAACAGTCTAATATGTTCCATCTGAAGAACGGCGTAAGTAGAACAAATCTGCTAGTTGAAGTACTTGAAACCCTTTATAGTTATCTTGTGTTGTTAATTATAAATATCGTAACCATCTTGCTGTTAATCAGTAGAAGTAGTCTATATGTTGACAACGGGTTTCCACCAGTATTATGCGCGTGGAAATAAGTTTATGAAAACCTTGATAAAGAGAATCAACCGGACGAACGCTGGCAGCACAAGTTGAAGGGAAGAAATGGAAATGAAAAGAAGATTAGATGCCACGAGAGGTAAAACTTGAAGTGAACAAAATAATTCAACCCAACAAGAGATATATTTTAATTTGTGGTAATTATGAAGCTTTTATGATCATGTTATATGTGTTACTGTCTTTGTTAGTCATTGCTGTTGTTTTGAGGCACTGAGGTTATACAAATGTTCTTTTAAAGTCTTTCAGAACTATTTGCTATTGAAATTTATGGCAACATACGCACGCGCGCACACACACGCGCGCGCACACACGCGCACACACACACACACACGCAAAAAAACAACCCAACCCTGCACGAACGGCGATGGAGACAAAAACTATTTGTAAGGGTATTTTCCTATTTCAAGTTTATTGTAACTTTATCCAAACATGGTTACAGGTTTATCTATTAAACGTCTTCACGAGTTAAAACCATGGTCTGCGCCTTTAAACTTTAATATTTTCAGTCACGATCATCTCTATGACAGCGTCTGACTGGCTGTCCAGTATATACAGGTCTGGATACACGGGCAGTGGAAGATTTAAAGTCTTAATACTGGTATGTAACCATCATATTAGTGAGTATGGTTTTCACTGGCAACGGTGTATAAGTGTGTTTCACACATATTAAAACACAATGTAAACTGTGCTTTAACAAATACGAACACAGTACACACACCAGGGTCTATTCTTATAAAAGTCCCGACTCGATGTCAAATGACGTCACATGCACACAATTTGCATGGCGTTGAAATGACGTCCACGTCTCAGACTATTGGAGTTTCATAAGCACCAGATCTTGTTCTGGACTGCTGATTGGCTTACTGATTTGATGTCAGCAGCTGTAGTCGTAGTAGTACAATGCAGTACTACTAGACTACTACTCCAACTACTACAAATATTACAGCTACTGTTTCTGCTACTACCACTGCTATTACTAATGTTACTACTACTACTACTAACCCTAACCCTAACCCTAATTACTACTACTACTACTACTACTACTACTACTACTACTACTACTACTATTACTACTACTACTACTGCTACCACTACTACTACTACTACTACTACTACTACTACCACTAGTACTACTGCTACTGCTGCTGCTGCTGCTGCTGCTACTGCTGCTACTGCTGCTACATCTACTGTTACTATTACTACTACTGCCAATACTGCCGATACTACTACTGATGAAGACATTATGAGAGTTCAACGCCGGGGTGCCTATTGTTTTGAGAATGATATTGGGGGTGCCGTTTGCTGATTGGCTAATCGATCTCGATACGCTGAGCATATTTCCGTGTGTTGTGCAATCGCGGGAATGTCCCATCGCGCTAAAAATAGATCACGCGTCACCCCTCGGTCGGATAGGTCTAATAAGGTCACCGTTATAAATCGTAGCGTGGGCTACTTCTAGTATTTTACGTAATCTACAAGTCGGAAATTAGTTTAAGCACTAGTTTAATGAACAGTGGTTTAATATTATATTTCGTTTGATGTATAGATACCGATCATAATTTCAAGTGAGAAAAACGCTGTAGTATAATTAAACGAGGTCACGCTCCTATAAACAAGTTGTAACCTGCTTTGTGGACGACTCTATTCTGTAGGGGTGATATCGGTGCTATTGTTATGTTGTTTGATATCTATTGTGAGTATAATCCAACATATCATCCCTCTGCTTTTACTTATTTACTTTCACTAATGTTGTGCAATATCTGGAAATTCCCACCATGCTATAAATGCGTCAGCTCCAACTGGCTAGGTCTAATACGGTCACTCTCTAAGTACTGGCTACTAGCTGCATCGTGCCGCGGATGCCTGTAGCCTGCTTATTGTAATTATGTTGTTTGACAATGACCTCGCCGATAATAAGGTCACAACCAGACGTGCTGTAACATGCTTCTCTGTACATCCGTGAAACGTTACACAAATAGAAAAGGCCACTTTTGAGAAGTATTTCCGTATTATGAACTGGTGGGTATAAAAACATTATAATGAAAGCGACTGACTGCATTCAATATAAATATTACTAACACTTCGTTTTTATTTTATTTAATCTAAAACCATGTCCACTGAAGGATGGAAAGAATATTTGTCTGACATTTATTTTAATCCAAAACACCCATCATCTTTTTCGGAACTAAATAAACTGTATTATATTGTGAAAGAGGAAAGTAAATTTGACATTAGCCTCCACCATATCAAGCAGTGGCTCGCTGCACAAGATGCTTACTCACTGCAGCGATCGTTACGCTACAAGTTCAAAAGAAACATGCTTGTGGCCACTGGTTTGAATGCACGTTGGGATGTTGATTTAGCCGACGTGTCTAATATTGCTTCATACAATGATGGTGTGAAATTCCTGCTGGTAGCCATCAATGTATTTAGCCGATATCTATGGGTTGAACCCATGAAAAACAAACAACCAGAATCTGTCATTAAAGCACTAAAGAAGATTTTCATCAATGCACCTCATCCAGGAATCATAAGATCAGATAAGGGCCGTGAATTCAACAACAATAAAGTGAAATCGTATTTGAAAGGCAAAGGTATAGATTATTACGTCACCCAGAATGAGACCAAAGCTTCCTATGCCGAAAGAGTTATACGAACTCTAAAGGTTGCTATGTACAGATATTTTACACATAAACAGACTTATTACTACCTAGATATTCTACAAGATCTAGTGGACGGCTACAATCATAGACCCCACAGGTCGTTAAATCAACGATCGCCTTCAGAAATAGATGAACAAAATGAAGCCACTGTATGGAAAGAACAATATATTGATCCTTTGAAAACAAAGTCTAAACCTAAAAGGAAACTATTTAAATTTAAGGTTGGAGACCAAGTGAGAATTTCCCATTTGAGATACACCTTTCAAAGAGATTATCAAGAAACATGGACTGAAGAAATATTTATCATTGAGGAGATACCACAGAGATGGATTTCCCATTTACCGTCTGGAAGATTATGCAGATGACCCCATTGAAGGTAGCTTCTATGGAAATGAGTTACAACAAGTCATCAAAACAAACGATAACATTTGGAAAGTGGAGAAGGTGCTCAAGAGGAGAAACAGAAGTGGACAGAAAGAAGTGTTTGTCAAATGGATGGGCTATCCTAAGAAGTTCAATAGCTGGATATCAGAAACGGATCTCCAGCCTATAAAAATAACACTAACTGCTTCGTACGAGTTCAGTTTACAGCCGATCATCATGGGGTACACACCGTGTCCCGAATGTGAGAAAACGTTTTCAAGGAAGGATGTTATGCTCAGACATAGACGAAATATACATATTGTTCAGCAGCCTCTCTACTCAGGAATACCACCACTGCCGTCGTCATCGCCTCCGCCGCCGCCGCCATCGCCGCCACCGCCACCAGGTCAACAGATATCAAGTCCACTTGAAAAAGAAGAACCGTTTTACTTTACTATACCTTCCAATGCTGTATTCGTTGGACCAAGTAACAGCGGTAAAACTATGTTTATGTACAATGTACTTAAGGGAGGATACATCAAGCCAATACCAAACAACATAGTTTGGTGTTACAACGAGTGGCAGCCAATTTATGATACTATTCGTGAATCCATAGCCAAAGTTCAATTTGTAAAAGGTATCCCGTACAACATTCAAGACGATAACTTCTTCGATACACGCAACAACAATGTTTTAATTCTGGATGATCATATGACAGAGGCAAAAACTGACAAACGCATATCGCAGCTGTTTACTCGTACATCACATCACAAGAACGTCATTAATGTTCTACTGTTACAAAACTTATTTCCGAGAGGTAAGGAATCACGTGACATTGCTCTGAACTCTCATTACGTGACTTTGTTTAATTCGCCTGTAGATAGACAGCAGGTGAACTTGTTTGCGAGGAGAATTTATCCCAACAGTGCCGATCGTTTTATGTCCGTGTACGAAACAGCTGTTCAGAGACCTTATGGAAATCTTACTATTGACTTACGACCTTCAACCTCTGAGAATGAGAGATTGAAACCCAATGTTCTAAATACGACTAATAGTGTTTCTTCACAACCTATAAAAGGACAACCAATTCGGGATAGACCTCAGTTCAACAATATCACTCCACCCTTGAACATCTCATATGACAACCAGGTAGCAAGTCCTATGGTTCATACAGAATTTGATGGTAGTGACACTGAAAGGCAAGATACTTCAGAAATGCCTTCCTGTGACGAGTGCGGTGTTGTGTTGGACAACAACCATGACCTTCAACGCCATGTAAAATACTGGTGTCCAGAAAATGGGGGTGAACCTTTAAGAAAACGAGTCAAACTGGATGAAGAACTTATGAACATTGATGCAAACGATTCCAAAGTGGATTACAAAGAATGGGAAGCTGCTGGGTTAATAGAGATGTGGAAATTAACCTTGCAAAACTGTAAAGAAAGTATTCAGGCAAAGAAAGAAACTTATGAAGATCAAGGTAAGTCTGAAAGATGGATTGAAAGGAAGTTGGAAAAATGTTGGGAAAACACTTTCATCAAGCGAATGGTTCAAGCTCTACTGTTTGTGACTTATTTCAGCGAAGCACCCTTGTTCAAAACTATACTATCTAAAGTCAAGAATATGGACCCTGAGACAGACCCCAATGTACTATCTACGAAAATTGAATTGTGGATGAAGCCCATTGTAAAAGACATACTATCGCATGTGGATATATCCGAGGCTGAGGACTTAGTCAGTGAGCAAGGTGAACAAAGTGATGATGATACAGACACTGAATAAACATTAAACTTTATTATGTATATTCATATACTCTTCAAAAAAAGAAACGCAAAAGGGTACAAATGGGTTATAACTCCGATTTTATGTTTCCTACCGGTTCATGCTTTGTGAATATAAGGTCATTGCATGTCCCAAACACATTCCCACGGTTACATTCGATAAAACGCAGCTACTGTACAATAAAGTTCCAAATTGTGAATATTCGCAAAAACGCAGCCACGTGCAAACCATGTCACCACTGCACGTGCGTTGTCTGCACATACAACATGAACACCGACAGTATAAAAGTGCAGGGTGTTCGCTTGCCTGGCCTCTGTATCTGGCCGACAGTTGACAATCCAGGACATGCCGCGTCTCAGTGAACCGCAGAGAAACAATGCCATCGGCCGACTAGACGCAGGCGAATCCAGAACGGCCGTTGCCAGGGCATTCCATGTGTCCCCAAGCACCATCTCCAGACTGTGGGACCGTTACCAGCAACATGGATCAACACGTGACCTCCCTAGATCCGGTCGACCACGGGTCACTACCCCCGGGCAGGACCGCTACATCCGGGTACGCCACCTTCGGGAACGATTGACTACTGCCACCTCCACAGCCGCAGCAATACCAGGTTTGCGCAGGATATCCGACCAGACCATACGGAACCGCCTACGTGAGGTAGGAATTCGTGCCAGACGTCCAGTTCGAGGTGTCATCTTAACACCACAACACCGTCGACTCCGACTGCAGTGGTGCCAGATTCATCGACAATGGCCTCAACTGCGATGGAGACAGGTGTGGTTCAGTGACGAGTCCCGATTTCTGCTCCGACGTCATGATGGAAGATGTCGCGTGTATAGGCGTCGTGGTGAACGTTATGCGGCAAACTGCGTGCAGGAAGTGGACAGATTCGGCGGGGGTAGTGTCATGGTGTGGGCAGCCATCTCACACACTGGCAGAACTGACCTGGTCCACGTGCAGGGCAACCTGAATGCACAGGGCTACATTGACCAGATCCTCCGGCCACACATCGTTCCAGTTATGGCCAACGCCAACGCAGTGTTCCAACATGACAACGCCAGGCCTCACACAGCACGTCTCACAACGGCTTTCCTACAGAACAACAACATTAATGTCCTTCCTTGGCCATCGATATCACCGGATTTGAACCCAATTGAGCATCTATGGGACAAGTTGGACCGACGCCTCCGACAGCGACAACCACAGCCCCAGACCCTGCCCGAGCTGGCAGCAGCCTTGCAGGCCGAGTGGGCCACCATCCCCCGGGACGTCATCCGTACTCTGGTTGCTTCAATGGGCAGGCGGTGCCAGGCAGTTGTCAACACACGCGAAGGCCACACCCGGTATTGACTCCAGATGACCTTGACCTTGGTGGTGTGTCCTATCTCTTACTCACAATGGACTAGAGTGAATTGTGAACAATCCTGCAACATTTGGTAATTATCGGACTCACCATTCAATAATTAAATCAATTCTCCAAATGTTACGACAATGTGGTTTTGCGTTTCGTCTTTTGAAGAGTATATATAAGATACTGTTAGGAGTTTCCCTCAATCCTTGACATGTATCATGCTGAGGGAAATAAAATAATTGTAATGATCATGCGTTTGTGTTCTTGTTTTAGTCAGCTATAATATTTTCATTTCATTAAAAGGAAATAAAAATACAACAAAAAAGCAATCAACTTCAGCAAATTTATTAATTCATTATATAATACAAATACTGTGTACACAATTATTTACAGAAATCTGGATGTATTGGATACATATAATTCATATATATTTTTATTGATTACATATAATATCACTCTATCATATTCAGAAGACCACACTTTTACTTTTTATAAGGTGTGTGTGTGTGTGTGTGTGTGTGTGTGTAACCTCTCATATGCAGTGCAGTTATTCACAGCTCATCTATACAAATACATGTTTACCAAACGTGATGATAGTAATAAGATAATCAATTGTATGCTTAACAAAATACTATACAAAGAAATGAAGTGGTTCTCTAAACTTAGGTTAGCTCAATTTTGTAGTGTTCATGTGCCAAAGTATGAACACCATCTTCTAGAACATAGCGTTTGTCATAATATGGGGATAAGCTGACTTTATTCATGCTAACAGAATACAACTGATGGTCATGACTTTGAATGGATTTCATCTCATGTCGAAGTTGACACTGATCAAACAAACAATGTTTGTACATAGAGTGTCGGAGTTGTTTTTTTATAACTGTTTTAGATACCCCTTTAGCTGTCAATTTTTCACTCTCATTATATGAGAGTGAGTACATTTTAGGACGAAGACCTATGAACTCCTCCATAACAGAGCCAGCTAATTCATCTTTCATCTTCCCAAGGACCTTGGCATTGGTTTTCGAATAGAGATGGTGTGAAGGGTTGTAATTGCTAGTATCAAATAGGTGGATGTGATCCAACATGTCAGAATAGATATTTTCCGTTTGACAATCATACAGTAAACTGTCTGTGTCTGTAAAACAGAGCTGAGCCCTCTCCCCATACTTAACTTTCATGAAATTGTAATGAAAGTCATACATGACAATTTTTGATAGGTCCAGAATGGAAAAACCTGCATATATGGGTTGGTCGAGGTAGAGGGTTGTTTTTTTTAGGTGCACTGCTGCCAAATGTGAATTAAATTTTTTAAAAGCCTCAAATGTAGGTTTAGCACAGAGCTTCTTAAGTCTTTTCTTTGAGTTGACTAACTCTACATGAACATGTCTTCGCACATTCATCATACTACGACCAAAGCATGAATTATTTGCCAACTTAAAGAAAGCTTTCTCAGCTTCGTTTTTTTATTGCTTTCTTTTTGTCAGTATTGAAATCAATATAGGGCTTTAACCATGGGGACTGTTTGAATTGAATCACTCTGTGAATTTTTGTTAATTCCAATCCCTGACTCAGATAGAACTGTAAGTTTCTGTAATGAAGAACATATTTGTGTTTATCGTTAAGGTTTGGTACTAGTTTTCTGACAGGTTTTCCTTTCACACATATTTTCTCCTTCAGCTGCAGTGACATGGGTGAAAGCATATCATCTGTCACGATCATAGATTCTGGAGCTAATGGGTAATCACTATGGCTGTCATGCAATTCTTTTGGATAGGCTAGGTCAACTTCTAAAATATATCCAATGTCCGATTCATGGGGGATAGTCAAAACATCTAAGTTGTCAATATCATGTTGACTAAGCCATTGGAAGTCACTTTGTGGAAGAGACTGGGACATGCTATGTCCATACATATTATTAGCATCCCAATAAACCAGATAATTTCTTGACTTGTTACTATTGTAATCCTTCAGGTTTGGGTTATTGGCTTTGGCATACTTTTTTGAAATCATGGATATCCCCCCCCCCCCCCCCCCCCCCCTCTCAGACCATTCTCTATCATCAAGTGCATATCCAAGTCAGTGAGGAGTTCCAGTTTTACATTGCCCATTTTCAACATTGCATCCCATCCCAAATCTGGCCACGTGTAATAATGTGCTGGGTCTAAATGATAGTATTCTAGAGACATATTTCGAAAATGTTCAAAAACATCAGCCAAAAGTATAACATCTGTTTTCATATACATATCATGATATTCCCCCATTGTTGTTAATCCAAACATTCTCCATACATTCTGGGCATGTTCATAATCACTGTTGGAGATATGACTGTCAGTCAGTATGTTATAAAACTCATCTTGAGTAGGAAGATGGGGTAGATTAAATTTATCCTCATCATCCATAAAATCGTATGGGTATACTCCTTTTCTTAACAACAGTTCAAGCTGGTCACAATCAAATTCTTGTTTGAGAAATCTGAAATTTTCGCTACCCTCTGCTTTTAGATTTGCTACTAACGTTTCCAGAGATAAATTGAGAAATTGTAAAGAATCAATAAATCTGACACTACCAAAACTGAAAGAGATGTACTTCTCCATGTTGTTAGCAATACAGTTAATATGGCCCTTGTAAGCAGTATCTAGCTGCTTCATAATATGGTGACTGTCGTAAGATTTTAGTTTGTGGAAGATTACTGGGATAAAAAACTTATTTTTGAAAGATTCCTTTCCTTTGTGTTTTTTAAACTGAAGTTGGAGATTACACTGTTTATGGGCTGCACCTCTGTATGTGCCTGAAAGATGACAGTGGTCACGTACTCTGTCTTGCCCTAACGTTCCCTGACAAATGTGACATTTATCAGTGATTTGAAAACTCTCTTCCTCTTCAGGGGGGAGATTCATGGGTGTCACATTGGCCAAAATCTGACTTATCCTCCTTTCCTCTTTTAAAATATTTTCAATAAAATTGTGAATAACGTTAGGACCCCTATACATTACAGCTGATTTATTATATGCTGAATCAGAACAGACTATTTTGTAACAAAAACCTGACGCTTTATGTTTCTGATAAAAAGAAGAATGAGACGAATTGGGAGGGGGACTACAGCCACTGATCTTTCGCGTAAGAGACTCAAAATCCGCAACAATTATGAACGGTACTTTTAACTGCTTGTGAATACTGTTAAACTGAACCCACTTGTGGTCTTCTGTGGGGAGTTTTACTTTTTGTACATCATGTGTTGTACAATATGGAATGTGATCTTCCAACAAATCTTGTCCAGTAAACCCATGTAGGCATCGCCTGCAGTAAAAGGTCTGTCCATTATGTTTGGTCCTATTACCCATCAATCTGCTAAAATTTCGTATGAGACAAAAATGTCTCCTGTCTCCTTGACTCAACAACATTAAATCGACTTCGTTGGAATATTTGAATTCACTTGTGTGTAATGGAAAAACTCCATCCTTGTCATCATACCCATAAACATTGACTGAAATACAATTTTGCTTTTCAAATTTTGGTATTTGAGACAGAGGTATAGGCATTTCAATGCCTTCCAAACTGAGTTCATTTTCAAAAGCTTTGTATTTGTTGACTCTGTTAGCATGCTCGTTTGAATTAATTGGGTGTAGTGCAGCCATAACAGACCATAAGAAACATTTTTGGTCTTCATTTTTTATGTTTAGGATTGCTCTTTTCTCTAACAGTGATTTGTGAAGTGTGATGTAGCTGCTATCTGTCAGTGGAGCATACTCAGCCATATTTACTTCTAAATGCATAATGTGTTCAATACTCCTCCCTGAACCCTCGCCTTGGAATTCCTGGCTAGAAGAATACAATTTTTTATATGTTTCAGCTACCTGTTCTTGTAACTGAAATGCGTTGGTGGTCAAAACATTTGTACTTCTAAGGATTGGTTCGGCTAAAACACCTTTCTTTTGTGTCAGAAAATCATGCAGTATTCTATCTATATTGGAGTGTTCATCCGCTAAAAACTGCAAAATGTCAACGTCATTGACTTGGCTGGGTGTCAGTTTCAGTGACGACCACCCCTTCGAGAGCCTCAACTCGTCCTGACCCGACCTGATTTCTTCTGTAAACATAGCGTTCACGTCGCCTCACACAGCTATCTCATTGGTTAACCCGCTGGCTGTAAAACCTTTCTGGCAGTGGACGGTGACATTGAGAACATTCTCTCCCCTTGGTTGAGCAAACCTCACAGAACTTCTTACCAGGAAGGAAACCATTAAAATGTCCGCACCAGTTACATGTAGTCCGCTGAGCTGGGGATACACTGTTGGATGTTCCGGTATTTACTGGACGAAGACAGGGTCGTTTGGCTTCACGGTTCGGATCAGAAGATGGTCTTTTAAGTCTGATTTGACACTTGTGAGCCTTGTATTTGTCAAAGCGTGAAAATATATGTTTACAATTTTCACATTCATACCGTTCATTGTTGTGTACACTGCGTATGTGTCTGAGGCGACTCTTGTTCTTCGTGAAAGACTGGTTACACAAACTGTAAGTATAACGTGTTTGCAGACGCACTGACGCATTCATAGTGTTGTTGTTGGTTAACTGTTCAGCTAACAACTCGATACGCTTCAGATTGACACCGGTATCATCACTGCAATTGTTGACAGCAGCCCATCTATCTAGTGCTTCAACTGACTTCACGTTATTCAAAAATACTTGTTTTTCTGCCATTCTGTAGATTAAAATACTACCATAAGTTCCCTCAGATATGTAAACGATCTAACTGTAAAGGTCTGTTTACCTCTAAAAATCTGCAGTGAATAAAAATCTAACAAGATCGTTATAATGAGATGTTTGCAGCCCAAGACCTATCTGCTGAAAGGTCTTGATCGGCCAGTGAACCGCGCACAAATGATAACGACGCTAACCTAACTCTTTATTGTACATTCAAAATAATAGAATGGAGAGTCGTCCACAAAGCAGGTTACAAGTTGTTTATAGGAGCGTGACTTCGTTTAATTATACTACAGCGTTCTTCTCACTTGAAATTATGATCGATATCTATACATCAAACGAAATATAATATTAAACCACTGTTCATTAAACTAGTGCTTAAACTAATTTCCGACTTGTAGATTACGTAAAATACTAGAAGTAGCCCACGCTACGATTTATAACGGTGACCTTATTAGACCTATCCGACCGAGGGGTGACGCGTGATCTATTTTTAGCGCGATGGGACATTCCCGCGATTGCACAACACACGGAAATATGCTCAGCGTATCGAGATCGATTAGCCAATCAGCAAACAGCACCCCCAATATCATTCTCAAAACAATAGGCACCCCGGCGTTGAACTCTTATAATGTCTTCATCATACTACTACTGGTACTACTTCTACTGCTACTGGTACTGGTACTACTACTTCTACTACTACTGCCTGTGCTGCTGTTACTGCTGCTACTACTGCTACTACTACTACTACTACTACTAGTAGTAGTTGTTGTAGTAGGCTTAGTAGCAGTATATTAATGCAGTACTGTCTAGTAATAGCAACAGCAGCAGTAGTAGTAGTAGTAGTAATAATGGTAGTGGTAGTGGTAGTGGTAGTAGTAGTAGTAGTAGTAATGGTAGCACTAGTGGTAGATGTGGAAGTAGAAGTAGTGTTAGCAGTAGTTGTAGTAATAGTAGTAGTAGTAGTAGTAGCATTAGTAGTAGTAGCATTAGTAGTAGTAGTAATAGTAGTAGCAGTAGTAATAGCAGTAGTAGTAGTAGTACTAGTTATAGTGGTAATAGTAGTGATAGTAGTAGTTGTAGTGGTGGTAGTAGAAGTAGTAGTAAAGGTAGTAGTAGTAACAGTACTGTTAGTAGTAGTAGTAGTAGTAGCATTAGTAGTAGCAGTATTTTTAGTGATTGTATTAGTAGTAGTAGTAGCAGAAGTAGTAGTAAAGGTAGTAGTAGTAGTAGTGGTGTTAGTGGTAGTATTTGAAGTAGTAATAGTAATAATAGAAAATAACAGTAGATACGTCAGTCCACGTACCTGTACCTTGTGTATTGTTGTTGTTTGTTTTATTGTTTGACTGATTATTATTTTAATTTTATTTGTTTAGTTATTGGTTCCTAGATAAGCTGTTTCATCTTGAATTAAAATGACATCGAATGGGCCTGGTTATCCTACTTCAGGCAGCCATATTGCGTATACATGTCAGGTCAGCCCAGTACTGAATGATCTTACGACGATTAATGTAGAGGTAAACTTTACAAGTTTTATGATTTCCGTGTGGTTTGATGGTATCGTGCATTGTCTTGAGTTCGGGTAAGGATCTGGAGCCTTGTCTACCCACACCCCACCCTCCACCTTATGGCTGTGCCACTGTAACGTTTTATTGTCTTTATTTGAACACAAGTTAAAATTGGCTTTGTTTAAGAACACCACTACCATGGGCGTTAATTTACTGTTACTGTTACTTTATCATCGTGCCCATATCCATAATAGTTTCAGGCACGTTTACTAAGCATGGATCTCAAACATTTGATGATTCGGACACATAGTCTTCAAAAGAAACCCACCACGGTTTCATATTTATTAGCAAAGGATCTTTTATATGTACTTTCCCATAGGCAAGACAACACATACCACGACCTTTGATATACCAGTCGTCTTTATTTGGAGACTTGCAAGATAATTGTTCTTTAACAATGATATCCTGTTGCCACCGAACAGGATGTGCATAAGACACATGTTTGGACGTTTTGAGCATAAGCATAGTTAAAAGTTCACAGATTGATATTTTTTCTGTGGTTCGTTTCTAGGCTGGCAAGCTAGTTCGTATTGTCAGTTATTGTGTGGAATTAATTATCAGTGTTCTCGCTGCTCCATTTAAACAGGACGGCCCACCCCGCTATTGCATTTTGCCGCCCTCCTTTCACGTTCTCCGCCCTCCTTTATTTTTCTGTGCCCCTCTTTATTTTCCAGCACCCTACTATATTTTACAGCACCTATCTCTGCTATTTCCAAATGCACACTTTTTTCCATAAAAAACAAACAAAACAACGATCAGTCTGCACACTGGTCACCAAAGGAAACAAGCTGCATTGTATACGAAAAAGCAATTGACGAAACATTTACGACAGTTACCATAACGTAAGTTATCAGTATCTTTAACCTCTATTTTGCCCCATACCTGTATCCATTTGTATGTTTAATACACACAATAAAAGTTATATTTTATTCGAGCAATGAAAACATTGTTATTTTTGACATATTCGGCAATCTCCGATTGAAAACCCCCCACTTATTTGGCGGCAAATTTGTCACGTGATCAGAACGGCCATTCTGTCTTTTGTTTCCACTAACTATTGTCTGGTATTTTGTGCTCAATTGTAGATATAATTGGTTGTAACTGGTGATTTTTACTTTCTGTCATTCTGTTTATTAAGCAGTTCTTTATAAAATATTGTAAACTTTTCATGTTGGGGAGATATCACCGCTTATACAAATAACGGAAGTGGTAGTGTTTATTATTAAAATCATTTATCTTAGGTGCCACATAATATATTCACCGCCTTTACAAAAACGAAACTATCAGCTGGTGATTATATTTTATCACAGCAATCGATTCATTCGATGAAGATGGAAATAACAAAAAAATGTATCCGACGTTAGGGGATCACATTACAAACATCTTTATTGTTTTTCGTATATCTTGAAATCTTTATTAAAATAATAATATTAAAACTTTGATCAGTTCAGCAAAACCGGAACTGCCCGTGAATGTCAGACCGATAACATCTTCGGTTCAATTAAAAGACGAGTCTGCTTATATTTCGTATAAATAAGGAGTATGTCTTTCCACAAAGTCTACCAACACACAACAGTATGGTAACCAAGCTTCCCCCACCCCACTCCTTTTTTTTGTTTTTTTTTTTGTGAAGGGTGTGGTACCGCGCGGCCGCCCTGCTTTAATTTTCACCCAGCGAGAACACTGAATGACAATGGCTTAGAACCTTCTTGGAAAGGAATATTTGTTTAACGACACCTTGGCATAAGGAGCACTTCAATGATTGGCTTTTATCTACACTCATCCACTATGTACAGATGTGTAAGGCCCTCTGAATCTAAATGACAAAACTGTAATACTTGATCAGGGTCGTATCCCAGCACACTATGAGATCCTTCACTGGAGATTTTTATCCCTATTGCATGGCCACTCACAGACTAGTTTACTAAGTGAAAGCTAGAACCAGACAGAACACACTGGAGTAGGTTCATCTGTGATGACATGCATTCATGAATCATTGTCATATCGGGTGTTACTTGACACTCGCTACAACACACATACACACACACACACACACACACACACACACACACACACACACACACACCCTCACATTTACTCACCATTTGTGTATTAGTCTTAGTATCGCCATTCTAAAATGAAATTTTAATTACAGAAACATTTTGTTTTCCCGTACATGGTATTTACAGTGATTAAGGAAAATCTTTTTAGGATGGCTTTACAACCATTCTTCACTTATCTGTACTTTTTGTTTATTTTTCAGACTGGAGGCAAAAAAGTGAGATCACTATGATGGTGAGATTGGTGACAAAAGAGAGACAATTACTATGATGTCTGCTCATGTGGAATATATGTCGTACTTGCATCACATAACCAGGACGTCTTGCCCAGTTCATCATCGTTTGTAAATATGACATCCTATTCTAAGAATATCACTGAACAATGTTTGGACAGAAACAAGTTCAGGTTTAAGAAAACCACTTGTATAAAGCAGGAGAAACTGAGTTATTTCCTCTTGTTTTTGATTTTCAGACTGGACATACAGAAGAGACAGAGTTTGTAAATATGGATCCTATTCTACGAATATCACATAACGATGCTTGGAAAGACACAAGTACAGGTTTCAGAAAAGCACTTGTACAGAGCAGGAGAAACTGTAAATATGGCATCTTATTGTACGAATATCACTGAACAATGCTTGGACAGACACTAGTGCAGGAAAGCACTTGTACAGAGCAGGAGAAACTGTAAATATGGCATCCTATTGTACGAATATCACTGAACAATGCTTGGACAGACACTAGTGCAGGAAAGCACTTGTACAGAGCAGGAGAAACTGTAAATATGGCATCCTATTGTACGAATATCACTGAACAATGCTTGGACAGACACTAGTGCAGGAAAGCACTTGTACAGAGCAGGAGAAACTGTAAATATGGCATCCTATTGTACGAATATCACTGAACAATGCTTGGACAGACACTAGTGCAGGAAAACACTTGTACAGAGCAGGAGAAACTGTAAATATGGCATCCTATTGTACGAATATCACTGAACAATGCTTGGACAGACACTAGTGCAGGAAAGCACTTGTACAGAGCAGGAGAAACTGTAAATATGGCATCCTATTGTACGAATATCATTGAGCGATGCTTGGACAGACACTAGCCCATGTTTCAGAAGAAAAAAAAAACCCACTTGTACAAACCAGGAGAAATTGTGGGACACACAGCCCACGAGTGGATAGGCCACACATATTCAGAACAATGAAATACTAATAAACATACAATGAACAGAAGACGACAGTGTGGAATTAGCCACGTGTTAACCAGTCCAAGAAATGATGTAAAATCAGACACTTCATTCCAGTTCCACACTGACATGTGGTCATCCATCAACATCAGCAAAAACGTTCACCTTAGTTTGAAGAAATGGCATCCTTTAAAAAGAATGGATCATCAGGGAAACAAATCTCTCATCAGAGTAACGGTCATAGCAACAATCGTTTGACTATTATTTCCATACCCCTGTATGCTGTTCCTCTTCGTGGTGCATGGGTGGCATCATCATCATGACTTTCCTTGAGGGGGATCGAACATAGCACAAGTATCTGTGATAATGCATTCAAATATGTTTTTCGTTTGGTGCAATATTGGTTTGATTTCTACAGCTCCATACACTGTATCTATGGTCTGACCATGGCATATGTTTCTATCTTTCTGAAGATTTTATTTTTGTTATGTTGATTGTAAGCAGTTGTTTAATGTCAACTCGGTCGGGGTTTGTCGTGATAATTCGGTTCAATATTGGTTTGATTTCTACAGCTATATACACTGTATCCATGGTCTGACCATAGCGTTTGTTTCTATCTTTTTTGAAGATTTTATTTTTGTTACGTTGTGTTGATTGTTCGCACCTGTTTAATGTCAAATCGGTGGGGGTTTTGTCGTGATAATTCGGTTCAATATTGGTTTGCTTACCTCAGCTTCCACCATTTTCATGGTTTGACTATAGCATTTATTTTTGTCTTTTTGAAGACTGTATTCTCTAGTATTAATGTTAATGTACTTCATTGTGTCTTTCATGGGTGGACTCTTTCACTGATGTCTACACTATTTTTGTTAGTAATTTTAGAATTTTACATTGATTTTATTCATCATATAATTTAATTTGACACCCAAAACCGATGTTTTCTTGTTTTCTTGTTAGTTTGTTTGTTTTGTTTGTTTGGGTTTTTTTGCTGGAGTGTCGTTAAACATTAATTTATTAACTCATTCCTTCATTCCCTCATTGATATTTCTATAATAAAAGTGTTACAATTAAAGTCTTTATAAAGAATCGTGAATAGATTTGCCATCTTATGACTGTAAATATCCATTGTACACTAATTCCTTATATGCTGTTCTCTGCAGTGGAAGTGTTAAAGAAACTGAATGTTATTTGTTCTTAAGACTAGGTTTATTCGGTGGTATCGTGATTAAGCCATCAAACATAAGACTTTTAGGTACAGAGTTCGCATCTCGGTATCGGCTCCCACCCAGGGCAAGTTTTAACGACTTAATGAGTAGGTGTAAGACCACAACACTCTCTTCTGTCTCACTAACAACTAGCCCACTGTCATGGACAGAGAGCCCATATAGCTTATGTGTGTGCCCAGGACAGCGTGCTTGAAACTTAATTGGATATAAGCACGAAAATAAACTGGACAGCGTGCTTGAACCTTAATTGGATATAAGCACGAAAATAAACTGAAACGAAAATGAATTGTAATACAAGGTGCAGGATCATTTATTTGTTTTTATTGTTATTATTATTGTAGTTATTTACCAGTTGGTCTTCGGAGAAGATAAAATGTTAATAATAAATACTTTTAAACCACATCTATTACAATTACATCTATTTCTTTTCCTTTTCTTGTAGTTTATTCAGTTGGTTCTCACAAACGTTTACTTAATTGATTGATTAACAGATAATTGTAGTCGCTGTTAACCGACCTCGGTGGTGCAGTGGTTAAGCCATTGGACTACAAACTGGAACGTACAGGGTTCGCAGTATCAGCTCCAACCCAGAGAGAGGTCATAAGGTCTCAATGGGTATGTGTAAGGCCACTACACACTCTTCTCTCTCACTAGCCACTAATTAACTAACAACTAATCCACTGTCCTGGACAGACAGCCCAGCCCAGATAGCTGAGGTGTGTGCCCAGAACAGCGTGCTTGAACCTTAATTAAATATAAGCACGAAAATAAGTTTAAATAAAATGAAGTCGCTGTTATTGTAAATTTTAATCTTTGTAATTATGAGAGGGCCCCTTAAGTTGGATAAATTGTGTGAAATCCTGTTGTAGATATACATTATATGCAATAAAATGTGTTTGCAATAAAAAACAATTTTATTGACCATTTTATGATTCTATTGTAATAATGTAGCGGGTTTTCTCAAAAGACGAGTCAGAATTATCAAATGTTATAGACCAAGTAGCCGATAATTAATAAATCAATGTGATCTGGTTGTGTCATTAAAACAAACTTTAAATTGGATTAGAACAGGATGTTTTGTTTCTATGCAAAATGTGACACTGTTTATGGTATATCCTCTTTGTAAATTTAAATTTAAAGTTTGATTTGTGTAACGACACCAGTAGAGCACATTGATGTATTAATTATCGACTATTCGATGTCAAACATTTGGTAATTGGACATATAACATTGGAGAGGAAATCCGCTACATGTTTCCATTAGTAGCAAAGGATCTTTAATATGCACCATCTCACATACAGGATAGCACATACCACGGTCTTTGATATACCAGTTGCGGTGCACTGGCTAGAACGATAAGTAGCCCAATGTGCACACCGACGGGGATCGATCCCAGACCACCCGCCCACCAGGCGAGTGCTTTACCACTGGGCTTCATATATCGTCATGAAAATCACACTTGATCTGTAATAGTATATGATAAATTTATATACCAAATTTCAGCTTAATATCTCGAAGCATTTTCCAAAACAAATAACATCTAAAAAACTTTGTGTGGGACAGACGGACGGACAGACATTCATACTGACATATAAGGACCGAAATGAAACCTATAACACCGGTTGGATTGACAGGGGACTAATAATGAATGTGGATTGTATTCATTGAATAGCACTTAAATTATTATCAATCCAAAGTTCTTTAAAGAAACAATGAATGTACCCAGTATTTAAACATAGTAGTGAACAATTCACATTATATGTATAATAATAACTAAGGCAGTGCAAATAATTCAAGGGGAGTGCGTATTGTACGTATAATAATAACTGGGGAATGCAAATTGGGGAGTACATATTCTTGGGCATATTAAATGCTACACTGGGCTACTGCAGATATTGGAGGTAATATCTGTGGATGAACATTCTGTGGTGGGTTAGTTTAAGACACTGATGGATTCAATACACGTTTCCATAATAGTTTGATAGGTTTCAGACGTACTGCTCCGAATATTTCTGTCTCTGTAAACCTTTATTTCATGTTATATATATATATATATATATATATATATATATATATATATATATATATATATATATATATATACATATATATATAAATAAAAATGATAAAAGAAAACAAGTGTACAGTATATATGTATTTTAAAACACAATTTAAAGAAATAATGATCCTTTTACATGTTTCAATGTTATCTTCAATGTTATATATATATATATATATATCTATATATATATATATATATATATAGAGAGAGAGAGAGAGAGAGAGAGAGAGAGAGAGAGAGAGATAGATAGATAGATAGATAGATAGATAGATAGATAGATAGATAGATAGATAGATATTTAATGATTTCTCTAGTTTATATTTATATCATATGTTCAAACATATGACATAAATATAAAATAGACAAATCATTAAAAAATAAAAATAAAATACGAAATAAAGCTTTAAAGAGACAGAAATATTCGCTCTACAATTCGAATGACATTTTGCTATCCATTTGGCCACCGTGACTTCTATAGAAACAGAAGCATTTTAACCTGTGGTTATGACCGTGTACTCTCAAACACTCTGTCCGAAACTATTAAAACAATTTGTATTTATATACAGCAATTTTATAAATTAAAACTAGTCTCACACTCGGAGGTCAAATAGCTCACCAGCAGAAAGGTCGACCCAGTAGATATAATATTTAAAAATATATTTAATATTTAAAGTGTCATAACATCATTTTTAGAAAGCATTGGTGTTGGACAAGTTTTAAATAGCTGGTTCCATACCTAAGTGTTTTGTTGTTGTTGTTTTTGGGGTTTTTTTTGTTGGTTTTGATTGTTGTTGTGTTTTTTTGGTTAAAATACTTCTTCTACACCATAAAAACCCCAAGGACAATCACTCTTCAAGCGTTAATAGAAAAATATTGTTTTTAAAATGGCGTTACCTCCCTTGACCTGTCCTATTGTTAGAGCGCCGTCATAACAATATACTGGTCTCGATGGCGCTGTGGTTAAGCCATCGGACTACAGGCTGGTAGGTGCAGGGTTCGCAGCCGGATACCGGCTCCAATCTAGAGCGAGTTCTTAAAGGCTCCCTCTTATCTCTCACTAACTACTAACAATTAACAACTAATCCACTGTCCTGGACAGACAGCCCAGATATCTGAGGTGTGTGCCCAAGACAGCGTGCTGGAACTTAATTGGATTTAAGCACAAAAACAATTTGAAATGAAATGAATAAAACTATTTTACTGCAGTATCGCAATAACTGGTGTAGCGTGTGTGAACCCTGGGTGTGGGGGGTCGAATATGAACTAAGAAACGTTTTAGCCTCAGTGAGAATATCGTTTGACATGCCCCCCCCCCCCCCACCCCCCCGACCCGTCAGCCTAGACCCTGCGCAGGTTTACTGTTTCAAAATGTGGAGAATCTTTTCGTCTTGTGCATACGTTTTCAACACTTTGGTGAAACTCTTGTACGTGTTCCCATCGTTTTAGTTGAAATGACAGAGTTGACAGCTGTACTAGTAGAACTCATGACTGTTTTAACAGTGATTAATTAGTGCATATCACGGTCATATTTATTCATATGAGCTTTGTCATGTGAGCCAGAGACTGGCAGTCCTCTTTGTGGCGGTACAAGAGGGATGAACTCTCTAGGCTGTCCTCCTATAGACGAGACACTAGATAGAAATATATAGAATCAACGACCATTTTGTCAAATGCCCATTCGACTCTGCATTATGCGGAGATACGGCTCTGGGGCTTGTATTTCAAAGCAGTCGTACAGTTGTTTGTATTATGTATTTACTTCGACAGCTCTAAGGCAATCACAACGTTTAGTAGTATAATCCAAAACGAGCGTAGTATTAGCGTAAGACACACGAAAATCTATAATTATACAACTGTAACTCAAACGTTTTACAACTTTCGACAAGGTGATTCCCTTGTAATCGTAATTTATTTCAATAGTAAATGTTTGCAACACGCGCAAACGTGCAAATGACACACAATAAAGAAGTAAATGATGTTCAAGCGAGAGACAATCTACAATAGTATCGAGTACTTTATTTTGTTTTGTATGTTCGGGTACTGCTTATTTTGAGAATGACAGATTATTTATTTTAAAGATTCTACGCAAGACAAAATTGTTCAAAACGGTCAATCTCCACTATCATCGGGCGGCAGACAATATTTGTATGAACAGTTGCCATATCGTTCTGCTTGTAGTGACGTTTAACATCACATAAAAATGGCCGGAAATACATCCTCTAAGGAGAGCACACGTAAAGCACGTAGACCCAACTTCACCACTGAAGAAAATGTCCTTGTATGGGAAATACAAAAATATATAGACATATTAAAATCAAAATTTTCCGATGTCGTGGCTATACCGGAAAAACAAAAAATCTGGCCACAAAATAGAATCATTAGTAAACAGTGTGAATTCCGAAGTTGTAAGAACCATCACAGAAATAAATGAGTTGTATGTGTGTATGTGTATGTATATGTGTATGTGTGTATGTGTCTGTGTCTGTGTGTATGTGTCTGTGTGTATGTGTGTGTGTGTATGTGTGTGTGTGTATGTGTGTGTGTATGTATGTGTGTAGAGGTGTATGTGTGTTTGTGTATGTGTGTATGTGTATGTGTATCTGTGTGTATTTGTGTGTGTAGTTGTGTTTGTGTATGTGTGTATGTGTATGTGTGTGTATGTGTGTGTATTTGTGTGTGTATGTGTGTGTGCATGTGTGTATGTATGCGTATGTAAGTGTGTGTATGTGTGTATGTGTATGTATGTGTGTGTGTATGTGTGTATGTGTATGTGTGTATGTGTGTGTTTATGCGTGTGTATATGTTTGTGTATGCGTATGTGTGTATGCGTATGTGTGTATATGTGTGTATATGTATGTGTGTGTGTGTGTGTATATGTCTATGTATGTGTATGTGTGTATGCGTGTGTATGCGTGTGTATGTGTGTGTATATGTGTGTGTTTGTATGTGTGTATATGTGTGTATGTGTATGTGTGAGTATGTGTGCGTATTTGTGTGTGTATGTATGTGTATGTATGTTTGTGTATCTGTGCGTGTATGTGTATGTGCGTGTACGTGTGTGCATGTTTGTATGTATGTGTATGTGTGTATGTGTGTATGTGTGTATATGTGTGTGTATGTGTGTATGTATGTATGTGTGTATGTTTGTGTATGTGTGTGTATATGTGTATGTTTGTGTATGTGTGTATGTATGTGTGTGTATGGGTGTATGCGTGTGTGTATGTGTGTATGTATGTATGTGTGTATGTTTGTGTATGTGTGTGTATATGTGTATGTTTATGTATGTGTGTGTATATGTGTATTTTTATGTATGTGTGTATGTATGTGTGCATGTATGTGTATGTGTGTGTGTGTGTGTCTGTGTGTATGTGTGTGTATGTGTGTGTGTATGTATATGTCTATGTATGTGTATGTGTGTATGCGTGAGTATGTGTGTGTGTATCTATGTGTGTTTGTATGTGTGTATATGTGTGTATGTGTATGTGTGTGTATGTGTGAGTAGTTGTGTGTGTGTGTATGTGTATGTATGTTTGTGTACGTGTGTGTGTATGTGTATGTGCGTGTACGTGTGTGTATGTTTGTATGTATGTGTATGTGTGTCTGTGTGTATGTGTGTATATGTGTGTGTATGTATTTAAGAATGAATGAACGCACTGGCTCAGGAATTTTTTAAAACTAAAAAATTGTTATTTTCTAATTTTGCCCCAGGGATTTGAAATTGATTTTAAATTGACCGTTGTGATATACAAAATATAACTGTTTTTCGGTCTTGTTTTAAATTTATTTGGCTAGTACTATGTTTTGTTTACAGCCGGATACGATGTATTTGTTTTTAAAAAATTGTTAGGAAAGGGATAACAACAAACCAACCACTGAAAAATGGATTGGCTTAGAGGCTTAAGCGGCGTGTAGTCGGGTGGAGACTAAGATATCCTTGAGACTTGGATTTTTTCTATATGCAATAACCGGACGTGCTGTAATAGGGTTTTTCATAACAGTTTGCAGATTTAAAAACTCCTCCTTCATAAGTTTACCAATGTCAACGCTACGTCGACTGTAAATTATTGGAAACATTATTTTATCTCTTTTTACAGCTTTACCAGATTCAACGTTGATTCCAAATGGCTGTTTTGTCTGTAATGTACGAATCCAGAAGGCCTCTCGTTCAAGTCTCAAGAGGTCTGTTTCGTCTTTTGAACCAAGTATCAGGGGTTGTTCAATTGGAATTATTTCAATATTTTCATCTAACGAATGGTCAGGTAGATTGAAGTGATTGGCGACAGGGGTGTCAACTTCATGCCGAATATCATACTTGTGACAAACTGCTCTAATTCTCAGTTGGTTTTGCGTTTGTCCTACGTACTGTTTTTTTTTACATAAATTACAGGTGATTAGATATACTACATTTTTCGAATCACAGTTCATGTCTGTCCGAATTTGATATTCAATTTTGGTCTGTTGACTTTTGAAAGTCGACTGCGTTTTAAGTAAGTTGTGAAGTCTACACCTGGTTTTGGCACAAGTAGTAGAGGAGCCAGTGCTTATTTGAGGTGATTGGTTATGCTGAAGTTTGTATGGTTTATAGTCTTCAGTTGCCCTAAAGGGATTTTCTAATTCTCGAACAGTTTCAGATTTAATTTTTCTTAAAAACCGTTTTGAATATCCCCTAGGTTTTAAAGCACTAAATAAAAGTGAACAAGCCTCATTGAAATTCTGTTTGTTACTCGAATTTCTGTGAAATCTAATAATCTTAGATTTAACAATGCCTTTAAAGGTGTGGCATGGGTGAAAAGACTTACAGTGGAGAAGTTGGTGTGTGTCTGTTGGTTTGAAAAACACTTTGTAGTCTAGGTAACCTGATGTTTCAAACTGTGTACCTTTATAAATTGTTACATCCAAAAAGTCAACTGATTTATCTGATATGGTGGCCTTAAGTTTGATATTGTCATCCTGTTGATTTAATAGCTCAAAAAAGTTCCAAAATTCTTGTTTAGAATGTGGCCAAATGATAAGTATATCGTCGAGATATTTGAGGTACAAAAGAGGTGTTTTACTCGATTTCTTTAAAGCAGCCTCTTCCCATTCGGCGACATAGATAGATGCAAATGTTTGGACTAAAACGTTTGCCCATAGCACAACCACACACTTGCTGATACATTTCTCCATCAAACTCAAAATCATTTCCTTTTAGGCTTAATTCTAACAGCTCAATAATGTTCGTATCTGGTCTGTTTGTATCTGGGTACTTATCGAATGCTCTCTTAACTGAATCAATGCCCGCATCAATACCTATGTTGGTGTACATGGAGTCAATATCAAGGGTAACCAAGAATGAATCTTTTGGGATTTTGGTTTTTGATAATTTTGATAGAAGATCTTCAGTGTTTTTCACAAAGCTTTCATGTCTATTTGCAATTGGTTTTAAGTGAAACTCTATGTATTCTGAAATATTGTACGATTCTGATCCACAGTCTGAAATGATTGGACGACCGGGTGGTGTGTTAATATCGGTCCATGTATCGACTGGCTTGTGGATTTTTGGAAGTAAATAAAATTTCCGGGTTTGTGATTGTGACCTGGCTTCTAAATATTTTATTTGTTTTTTATTTATATGTCCCTGATCTTTTAGACAGTGAATAATTGCATTGAACTTTTTAAAATGTTCAGGCCAAATAGCTTTGTCTAATTTTTTGTAGTACTTTGAATTATTAAGCTGTCGATGGGCTTCCCGGATATAGTTCTCCCTTGATAGAATGATAGTGGCTGACCCTTTATCTGCAGGTTTTATAACAATTTTGCGGTTTTTGCGTAGTTTGGTGAGAGCACGACGTTCCATGACAGAAAGATTTTGCTGATTTGTGTAAACTGTCATATCACCCACTTTTTCCACTATCCTTTTATGAGCTTTAATGATTTCAGGATCTACACTAGAGTTTGGGGGTAACCAGCCGGAGTTTTCCGTGAATGGGATTTTTTCTCCAGTTGAACGCCGAAAATAGTCGGCCAGTTTCATTTTGTGGTCAAAAACTGCCGTATCCATTACACCATTGTCAAGTTTAGCCTCTAAGCCTGTTTTTGGTTGGGGTGTGGGGACAAAATTCAAACCCCTGTCCAGTAATGATTTTTCAGCGGATGTTAGAAGGTTAGTGTCACCAGTTAGGTTAACAATGTTAGTTCCTAGTCCTAAATCAGGGTGGACATTACCCTTTCCCGGCCTTAGTTTAAATTTATGTGTGTATGTGTGTGTATGTGTGCGTATTTGTGTGTGTATGTATGTGTATGTATGTTTGTGTATCTGTGCGTGTATGTGTATGTGCGTGTACGTGTGTGCATGTTTGTATGTATGTGTATGTGTGTCTGTGTGTATGTGTGTATATGTGTGTGTATGTGTGTATGTATGTATGTGTGTATGTTTGTGTATATGTGTGTATATGTGTATGTTTGTGTATGTGTGTATGTATGTGTGTGTATGCGTGTATCCGTGTGTGTATGTATGTATGTGTGTATGTTTGTGTATGAGTGTGTATATGTGTATGTTTATGTATGTGTGTATGTATGTGTGCATGTATGTGTATGTGTGTGTGTGTGTGTCTGTGTGTATGTGTGTGTATGTGTGTGTGTGTATGTATATGTCTATGTATGTGTATGTGTGTATGCGTGAGTATGTGTGTGTGTATCTATGTGTGTTTGTATGTGTGTATATGTGTGTATGTGTATGTGTGTGTATGTGTGAGTAGTTGTGTGTGTGTGTGTATGTGTATGTATGTTTGTGTACGTGTGTGTGTATGTGTATGTGTGTCTGTGTGTATGTGTGTATATGTGTGTGTATGTATGTATTTATGTGTATTTGTGTGTGTGTATGTATTTATGTGTGTATGTTTGTGTATATGTGTGTATATTGTATGTTTGTGTATGTGGGTGTATGTATGTGTGTGTATGTGTGTATGCGCGTGTGTATGTGTGTATGTATGTATGTGTGTATGTTTGTGTATGTGTGTGTATATGTGTATGTGTGTGTATGTATGTGTGCATGTATGTGTATGTGTGTGTGTCTGTGTGTATGTGTGTCTATGTGTGTCTATGTGTGTATGTGTGTGTGTATGTGTGTGTGTGTGTGTATGTGTGTATGTGTGTGCATGTGTGTGTATGTGTGTATATATGTGTATGTGTGTATGTGTATGTATATGTGTTTGTGTATGTGTGTGTGTATGTATGTGTATGTATATGTATGTGTATGTGTGTGTATATATGTGTGTATGTGTGTGTAGGTATAAATATACCAAAACTCGACTCCTTAACTGTTACTTCTCAGACGCACGCGCGTTTTTAAAAATATGAGAAATACATTTTGTGATATTAAAAACACATTCATACACGTCCCTAAATATAAATATTTATTTGTATGGATATGTGGGTGTAAATTTATTTATTTAGTGGTAGTCGATTCATATATGGATTTTTAGAGGACTACCATACATATTTGTTATTTGTTTGTACTCCCTCGAATAAATGTGTAATCTGTTTATTTGTTTGTTTGGGTTTTCTGTGCTAGCCAAGTCGGTCTGGTTTATAGTAATTTCAGCCTTCTAGAGATTATTAATCGACTCTTAGTACCAGCAAAAGTCTACAACCGAAAGGGGTAGCCGAACCCGTGGTCCCCAGATTGGGACCCGAAAAGTAAATTTCATTACAAGTGGAGCCGACGTAGGGACCCGAAAGTAAATTTCATTACAAGTGGTGCATCGACCGGGAATTGAAAAACATTTATTATTCTTTTTAAAATAAACTACCTAATCTTAACGTTGATTCCAAATGGCTGTTTTGTCTAATACCAGAATTGATGGGCTCGCATAGAAATTGAGAGGTCTGATCATAGGACCTTGGAGGAAATTAGAGATGTAGACATAGATTGATTCAGACTTACCCGGGGACCTTTTTCAGTACGAATGGTCAGGCAAACATGGGCGACCTCTTGTACAGGGGTGTCATTAACGTAGCAGCGCACATGCATGTTGAAACCAACGGAGACGTAGATGTCCTGATTGGATGATATCTGGGGAGTACGATTTATCATAGCATTTTGTTTTCCACAGTATTTCTTGCTATGTAAGCTAATATATGGTTAAGCATTTTTTTTTGTATTGTTAGTGTTTTCTATAACCATGTAAAATTCTCCACAAGCATTTTTTTTTTTAAAGTCGGTTTATGGTGGTTCTAGATCCGAGATGTGATTTTAAAGACTGCTTCCATCCAGCTCATGCATACTCAGCTGTATAAAATGGCATGGTAATTCCCAGTGATTGTGAACTAAATATACAGTAATATTGCTTATCTGAGGTTGGAGAAATCATGAATTGCTATACGTCATGAACTCTTTCTGGAATCTCGTTGGTTTCCTGTGGGGGCGACTGTGGTGCTGTGCAGTATTTGAACTTAACCTCTGGATCTGTATCGCTGTTGGATGTTGAAGAATTATATGGAATATTGGACTGAATGAACTATTCTATTATTTGTGAATCGCCACGTCTAATATGGTGATTGTGTAAATATGGACTGTTGTTGATCACCTAGTATAAAATGGTGATTGAATGAACAATTCTATTATTTGTGAATTGCCACGTCTAATATGGTGATTGAAGGATGTTACCTGCTAATTACTTAACCGTCACCTGCTGATTTATCAACCTGAACTATATCCTGAATATTATCTACATGTATGAACTGGGTGGTTATTGGTCACATGTGTGATTCTTCTACAAGGACTGAACCATAAAAACCGAAAATATGTACTGTATGTTGGAGAGTTTGTTTTTGCATAACAGTAGTTTTATAACTGCATTGTATTTTCTTAACTTTTGGGAGGTTATTCAGTAATAAGGTAGTGTATGGACAACCCTAATAATTTCTTTCTATTTATTTCTTCTTGCAGAATATTAAGAAAGATGGCTCAGGTCACTGGAAAGGTTGCTATGCTTGGCCATTCCTTCGTCAATCGATTACATAGCCACTCTCGGTTGGCTCGAGGTGGGACAAATCTTGGGATAAGGGGGGTGGAAGTTAGATACTATGGAGGGGGGGAGGTCAAGTGGGGACTCTGAACAAGCTAGTGGATAGGATGATGGGGGAGGGGTTTCGGCCAAAGGTGGTAGTATTCCAGGTGGGTGGTAATGATTTGGATAGTTTGGGGTGGGACCAGGGGCGATTTTTCAGTCAGTTAGAGGGGGTCATCAGTAGGTTGTGGGGGGGGGGGGTAGAAAGGATTGTCATTATGAAAGTCTTTCCGCGGCTCCGGTTCAGACATGTGACATTGGCAGAATATTCTGCTAGGCGTTCATGCCTGAACTTGGAGTTGGTTAAGAGGTTTTCTGAGGGGAGGGTTACTTTCATAAATAGAAAGAAATTACAAGCTAAAAGGTATTTGTCTGGGGGGTGCATCTGGGGCCAATGGGGATGAACAAATACTATCATGAGATCAAGTGGGTTGTTATCAGACAGTTAAGGCTAGTTTAGGGGGAACCAGGGTGAGGTATATTGATATTTGAGTTTTTTGTCTGTCCTATTCGGTAGTTATTCCAGAGTAAACTGGATCTCTGTGTATATAAATGAACAATTTTTTTGGCTATTGTAATGTGAATTTGTGATGGTAATGACTCACTGGGTGTATGTACGGGGTGGGATTACCACTCTATGGTTAAGTGCCGTAGGTGATATACTGTCAGTATTTTAACCATGGAGGAGGATTTATTGTTCGAAATTTGCATAATTTATTACCCATCTTAAGTTATACATGTACAGAGTTTTGGGTTATTCTGGAATGCTAAAGGAACTTAATGAATATCCCATTTATATCAGGTATGTCCTGGACTCCTTCAGTTTTAGTAGATAAGCATGTGCCTGCTACATGGTTTCTTAACGTATTTGGGTTTTTTTACTCGAAACGCAAGTCATTGTATTGTTACTTTGGGGTTTTTTGTTTTTTATGTTATGTCTAATCATTGTTATGTTTTCTTTTGTCAGGTTACCATTTAATCTGATTGAGGTCGAGGTAACCGTATTGGAACTACAAATCCAAAAGATCTGTGTGTGTATGGGATAGGCTATGTTTGGAAGCAAACACTAAATTAATGGTAACCTCTTAAAATATGATGATCTCTCCGGTGCTTACAATTCTAGATGTAGTAAATTCCGCGCTATGAGGGCATAGCTAGGCGATGTAGTGGAAGGGTATGTAGGGTTCCTGGTTTTCAGTCTGTCTATCTTTTCATATTTTCTTTGGTTATTATATTCAGTTAAGATTCTGATTATATCTCTTACTAATTACATTAACAGCATGATCTAACTCTACTCACTTAGGAATATCAGGAACGTTATTTTCTCATTGCTACGAGGGATAATACAATAAGTGTCGTGCAACCGTTTTAAATGTTGTCGGCAGAAGTCCGTGCAAGAGTGTGTCCTGACTGAATCAACCAATCAGGTTGGTCAGGTTAGATCATTTTTCGACGCACGTTATTTATCCCCACTTGCGCTCGGGTTGTTTTTCTGTGAGGTTTGTTTTTGTGTGCTGTGTTGTTTTTCGTGTTATATATATGTAAACATGTTTGCTTCCATTCCTAACTGTCTGCCCATTTATACATACATTTAACCAATGTATATCCTATAAGATTTGGTTATTAAAATTATAAATTAGCTACGTAAAGCGAGTCATGCAATGACCCGTGTTACGTGTAAGGTGTAATCGTCCCATATATAATTCCGTGTTTTACCGTGCACGAACTGTCCACTTAATCGTTTTGGCTGAGTTAGAGAACGGACGACCCGTCTGAATAAATTAAACCTGATTAAATTAGAATCTCGTTGATTTTAATAAGCGGTCTTCGTCATTGTCGATGGTTTGTAACCCCATTCCGAATAAGTGAGTCCTAATTATATGGATTAACGACTGCTTTAATAGGGTGTTTTGGTTAAAAATAGCTTTGAAGGGGGCTGTCCAATATATATGATTTAACGGAGTTCGTGTACACCGGCATGGATGGGTAAGGTGTAGAGCCTAATTATTTGGTGTGGGCTGTCCTGCAGATGTAAATTTAATTCCGAGAATATTCTCTTTGTCGGGATTATCCACGACACATTCATACACGTCCCTAAATATAAATATTTATTTGTATGGATATGTGGGTGTAAATTTATTTATTTAGTGGTAGTCGATTCATATATGGATTTTTAGAGGACTACCATACATATTTGTTATTTGTTTGTACTCCCTCGAATAAATGTGTAATCTGTTTATTTGTTTGTTTGGGTTTTCTGTGCTAGCCAAGTCGGTCTGGTTTATAGTAATTTCAGCCTTCTAGAGATTATTAATCGACTCTTAGTACCAGCAAAAGTCTACAACCGAAAGGGGTAGCCGAACACGTGGTCCCCAGATTGGGACCCGAAAAGTAAATTTCATTACAAGTGGAGCCGACGTAGGGACCCGAAAGTAAATTTCATTACAGTATGTTGCTAAGAGTAGATTTTGAAAAGGCACTCGACACCCAATTCATCGTTATTCATGCATAAGTCTCTCGATTGTTTGGGAAACACATTAAACGTTGGATATCAGGTGATATCAGGTGTGTGTTTTTAAAAAACTATTACATTTTTTTAAATTATTTTTCTTTTTTTGTTTATAAAGAATATTAATTTTGTAAATAATTAATGAAAATATCTTTTCCACTTTTATGCCAGATCGTAATTAGCGCATTGGTAAAGCGATCGCCCCGATTTAACAAAGGCCGTGGTATGTACTATCCTGTCCGTAGGGTGGTACTTATAAAAATATATTGCTGCGGCAGCGGGTTTTCTCTCTAATTGTCTGCGTGATCGCTTACCTTAAGTCTGATGCTTTATAACCTTTATTGCTGAGTGCGTCGTTTGGGCGGTGGATGGATCTGGTATTAAGAGCTAGTAGATTCTAATTTTAATTTCCTCCTCCTGGGCATGAAGACGGTTCTGGGTGGGTCGTGTGTGTGGGTGTGCGAGTCTAGACTGTGTTTCCCCCAGAAAATATATCGAGAAAGAAAAACATTTCTCTCTCTCTCTCTCTCTCTCTCTCTCTCTCTCACACACACAGACACACACACAGACACACACACATAAACAACACATAAACAACACACACACACACACACACAAAATAACAAAGCAAACAAAACAAAACAAACAATGACACGGACACTCGATGACACACACACGCACACGCACACATACACACTCGCTCTCGCTCTCGCTCTCGCTCTTTCTCTCTCTCTCTCATACAAACGCGCGCTCTCTCTCTCTCTCTCTCTCTCTCTCTCTCTCTCTCTCTCTCTCTCTCACACTCTCTCTCTCTCTCTCTCTCTCTCTCACACACACACACACACACACACACACACACACACACACACACACACACACACACACACACTCTCTCTCTCTCTCTCTCTCTCACACACACACACAACACAGACACACAACACAGACACAAAGCGCACACGCACACGCACACGCACACGCACACACACACACGCACACACACACATCTTATTAAAGCTACTGATCCTAGATGGTGTAACATAATTTCACGTACTACAGTTCAGTTTACCATTAAACAGGCTGTCCTGAAACTCGTGCCATTACTGAACGGTTTTCAACTAACAGTCTCTTTTTGTTACCGATCATCACTATGTACTAAATACATTTAAAAAGTTTTATTGCTAGAATATTCTAGACAGGTCCCACTTAGCCAACAATGCTATATGTGCGAGCATGTTTGTTTTAGGATTTAGTCCAACATAGATTTTAAGCCTAATTTGGGGATGTTGAATCTGAAAGAAAATTCTATGGTGGAAAATTGTCTATTATAAAATATCTAAATGGTAACACAATGACCTTTATATGATTTTTATAGTATTAACGTATGATATGTGTGTACATTTAATTTGAAAAAATCTATGTTGAAATCTGAGCATTTAGTTTTATTGTTCAAACTGGTGAAAAACAAGATACCGGAAACAAGATGGCGGCCATTTGTAATACAATTAATAAAACCGACATCCAAGTTTTATGAAGGACACCATTTGCTGCTAAGCATATCACACAACTAAAAGAAGTTCAACATACATGTAGATATGTAACACGATCCAAAATGACCGCCAAATCAGAATTATTTGTACTTGGGGTGGGGGTGGGGTGATTCAAAGCGTGATGGTAGCAGTCATTTAACATATGCATATTTACTGAAAGGATTATGTAACAAAAGCAGTTTTAACACGGATCGGAAGCAAAATCAGATGACTCTGAAGTGGTAACAAAAGGGGCAATCAATCAAGTATTTGTTGTACTGGCGATGTTTCATGCGTCTTTACACATTTGCAAAATGAACGCCAATTGCTTTAACACAAATCGGAAGATGAAATGGTAACTAACGGTAAAATCATTTACAATGGTCTGTACTTGGTAGCCGTGCACATATGTCCATGCCACCGGTGAAGGTGATGGAAGATTTACATTGGGCATATACATGTAATCGTGTATCCATACCATAATTATGACAATGGCATGGAACATTAAACTTTGTTTTGTTTCACGACATCACTATAACATTGATTTATTGATCATCGGCAATTAGATGTCAAATGTTTGGTAATTTGTGAGTCGTAGTCTTAAGGGCAAACAGCTACATTTATCCAATAGTAGCAAGGTATCTTTTATATACACGTTCAAACATACATCACATACCACGGATTTTGATATGCCAGTCGTGGTGCACTGGATGGGTCGAGTAAAAATAATCAGCTAGAAACCGTCATGCAGGCTCATCTGCAAACCTCACATTTTGGACCTGTCGATTCGTTAGGTAGAACATTTTATACTTAGTTAACACTGTCTACTATCAGGCCCTTCACTTTGCAAATTAATTGTACAAAGCATTCCAATTTGTCTTCAGAAACCACCACGATTTAGTCCTTCAACAAGTTTGGAATAACAAAAATGAAGTTTTTTCTCTGAAATATCATTACATATGAGGTAGTATCATCGCTTTGCAGAGCATGCAATGCAAGCAAACACAACAGTCTGTTGCTAGGAGGTTTCCAATATTCTGTCAAGTGGAATGTTTTTCCAGTAACTTTCAAATTGTCACATAGATATTTGACGTGAAACAGCAAACACCCAATAGAGCACCCATCAAATATCTACCACACTATTTGCCAGTGTGGATTTTAATACTGAATTGCAGGAAGCACTATTCGGGTGTCAGATTCCACGTGATTGGTATTTGGTTGTTCAACGTTCATCTCAGCTTTAATACTGTGCACTACTCCGTGAACTCCCTTCCATCAACCCAGAACCATTTTTCATTCAAACAAAGTCAAATCACTTTAACATTGCTTCCTGTTCAACCATTTATTTGACATTGACATCCTTCTCCATGGAGGTTTGAATGTCTCTAATTTCTGCATTTACTTCTTTTATATAACCTGTTAACAGAACAGAATAGAATAGAATAGAATTGAATAGAATAGAATACAATGCAATAGATGTTTAACGACAGCCCAGCACGAAAAATACATCGGCTGTTGTGTGTCAAACTATGGTAAAGACAAACATAACGAGTCTGTTAACACATACTTATAGCTATCAAATACATGGTACAACATGTCAGCATGTTTCCCTTATATTTTGTTCCCGTCAGGTTTTCGACTTGAACCAACAATAAATATTAACCTGCTGTGTTGGTACGTGTAGCAAGTCATGCCTTACGATCAGTACAATATTCACTTCCTGGTTGACTTTGTATGTTGTAACTAGTGAATGCAAACTGTTTCATTCTGCTTAAAGGAACACCGAGTTTGTTGTAATTGGTAAGATGTTGCCAACTAATAGATATTTGTAACAACTGTAATTACACACACACACACACACACACACAGAGATAGAGAGAGAGATACATACATACATACACACACACACATACATATATACATACATACACACATACATACACACACACATACACGCACATACACACACACATACACATACATATTAATGTGTGTTTATCAATATATATTTGTTCGTATGTACAAAATTACTTAGAAACCACACCCATCTATTTGATTAAATATTTAGTGAATGTTTCTGCATTTATGTTGGTCACATAAGATTAAACGTTGGAGTGTTTGAGGTGTTAACTTATGAGCTCTAATTACTCCGCTGTATTGTTTTCCTGTCATCAGGACCAAATAGATCAGCATCTACCCCTATAAAACATATTTCATATAAAACGGAACCTTTCGTGTGATCACTGACAACTTTCAGGAACATTCACCAAAGATTTAATCAGATAGAATCACGTACCATCCTTAAACGGACTATTTAAGTTTCTTACACTGGAAAATCTTTTAAAGACAATAATTACATATTAAATATATGTTTTGGTTTAGAATATCAGTGTCTGTATGTTCAATTTATTTCTGGTCGTCTTAATATTTGTACGTACCGGCCTCTGTGGCATCGTGGTTAGGCCATCGGTCTACAGGCTGGTAGGTACTGGGTTCGGATCCCAGTCGAGGCATGGAGCTTTTACTCCAGATACCGACTCAAAACATTCAGTGAGTGCTCCGCAAGGCTCAATGGGTAGGTGTAAACCACTTGCACCGACCAGTTATCCATAACTGGTTCAACAAAGGCCATGGTTTATGCTATCCTGCCTGTGGGAAGCGTAAATAAAAGATCCATTGCTGCCTGTCGTAAAAGAGTAGCCTCTGTGGCGACAGCGGGTTTCCTCTAAAAAAACAGTGTCAGAATGACCATATGTTTGACGTCCAATAGCCGATGATAAGACGAATATCACTTTGTTCTAGTGTGTCCTTTCTTCAGTAACATAAGAGATAAATATATTAAACCTTCTTATTACAATAAACCATCAACATTTAAATTAACGCAACTACAACTGAACACTGCTACCACGCATAGAGCAGACAACATTGATACGTGACATATGTTATTATATTTTATATTATTGCTATGCATGCATTACCCATTTACTATAGAATTTTATTCATTGTAACCCGATACAACATACCATTCCCCGCAGTGTGCACACTATATTATTTTATATATAAATATGTATGTATGCCTACAAAATGTATATTTTTTGGCAAAAATAAAATGTGTGTTTATAATGTCAAGATAAAAAAAATCAAAGTGCTCTGGTGGCGTCGTTAAAAAAAAAAAATACTTTACTGTTTTTTGCATTGCACTGCGGGATCGTACGTAGCCCAAACTAGGTGTGGTTTCCAAATAATTTCGTACATACGAACAAATATATATATACTCTTCAAAAGAAGAAACGCAAAACCACATTGTCGTAACATTTGGAGAATTGATTTAATTATTGAATGGTGAGTCCGATAATTACCAAATGTTGCAGGATTGTTCACAATTCACTCTAGTCCATTGTGAGTAAGTGATAGGACACACCACCAAGGTCAAGGTCATCTGGAGTCAATACCGGGTGTGGCCTCCGCGTGTGTTGACAACTGCCTGGCACCGCCTGCCCATTGAAGCAACCAGAGTACGGATGACGTCCCGGGGGATGGTGGCCCACTCGGCCTGCAAGGCTGCTGTCAGCTCGGGCAGGGTCTGGGGCTGTGGTTGTCGCTGTCGGAGGCGTCGGTCCAACTCGTCCCATAGATGCTCAATTGGGTTCAAATCCGGTGATATCGATGGCCAAGGAAGGACATTAATGTTGTTGTTCTGTAGGAAAGCCGTTGTGAGACGTGCTGTGTGAGGCCTGGCGTTGTCATGTTGGAACACTGCGTTGGCGTTGGCCATAACTGGAACGATGTGTGGCCGGAGGATCTGGTCAGTGTAGCCCTGTGCATTCAGGTTGCCCTGCACGTGGACCAGGTCAGTTCTGCCAGTGTGTGAGATGGCTGCCCACACCATGACACTACCCCCGCCGAATCTGTCCACTTCCTGCACGCAGTTTGCCGCATAACGTTCACCACGACGCCTATACACGCGACATCTTCCATCATGACGTCGGAGCAGAAATCGGGACTCGTCACTGAACCACACCTGTCTCCATCGCAGTTGAGGCCATTGTC